>NW_013531726.1:2687425-2738713 GCF_000836235.2 Papilio xuthus
GAGTTTGACCGTTAAAGTACTTTTCTATTTCAAACAAAAATGAAGGAGATAAAGCGATGCTATTGGCATGTAATTTGTTTATTACTCATGTTTGTTAAACTTGTACCGGTAAGAATAACACTTTTACTTTTACCTTTTACTGATACTGATTATATTTAAGAAACAAAGAAAAAAAACTGAATGTCAATATCCAAACTACATCAAATTTTTGGTCGATTGCAATAAACATTCCAGTGTGCGTGGGCGCGCACACATATGTAGATAACACTTGTACGTATAGTTTCCGCGCATACCATTCTTAAAACCCGCAAAAACAATCCACGCTCCGCCCACTCACTTCACCCGCGATGGTCTAACCTAATTGTTGTTAACTTTATTTAAATTTCTTTCTACCCGACAGCGAAAATTATAAAAAAAAATTGTCGAGCAAAATTTTACATTACCAAATTTTTCATTATGAAATATATAATTATTCTAGTTATGAAAAAATAACCCCGTGATTGATAAAATTATAAAAAAAGAAGCCTGAGATTCGAACCGGTAAACTTATTAAACATATTACGGCAAACATACTAGAATACTGCGCCAAACTAGTATATATTGTGACAAGGCAAAATTTGATATTAGTTATTACGTATCTGTCATATTCGGCGTGACAAACTTTTATAATATATTTAAGCGTTATGACAGGAGAAGAAAAATATTGGGTTGCCCAGTAAATTCGTGCCGCTTTATAAGGAAAATTGAAACCCTGTTCTCTTAAATTTTTTGAAATGTTTTTAAATTATATTGGTACGACTCTATACCTAAAACGTCTTTTATTGTTGGCTAAAATTTTAAAAATTAGTTTTTATCTCAACCAATGAAATGAAATTATTCACAACAGAAATTTTTGTGACGTTTGATAATGGTGGAAATCCGAAAATGAATCCACTTCAGCTACAGTCTATTTTAAGCTTCCTATCGAAAATCGGAACGAACTTTCCGGACAACCTATAATGTTAATACAAAGTGTCAAATGAATGTAACAGAAGTAGTTTATTCCAAATTGTTTCACAAGTATATAGAGATAGAGTTCAATTTTGTCAAATGTACCGATATTTTTGCGCACCTTGACTGCTTCGTTACTTATGACGCTGTGGCTGCTACGATATTTATGAGCATCTTGCATGTACTCATATATTTGACGCTGTGTATGTACCGATGTTTTTGAGCAGGGTGAATGTATCTATTATTTTGAGGACTTTTGTTGTACCGATATAATTGATTACTTTTGATGTACCTATATATTTGCATATCTTGTCTGTGACGATCTATATGACGCTGACTGTACATATGTCAACTAGTTATATTCTCTTTGATGTCAACTGTCAAATAAATTTTGTCAATAAAGATTTTTGGTGCCTATAAACAAAAGGTCTAAAACATAAATATTTTTAAGTAACACGTGAATTTAGGATTATTTATCAATGAAGAGAACTCGGAACGATGCTGTTAAAGCGGCTGTTTCTTCCTACTTAGAAAGACGAAATTATCCTGTAAGTATTTTGTCGATGCTATGTTGAAATAAAAATCATCTCCCTAATAATTATTTCATCGAAGTACTTATTGCAGGACATTGAAATATTTAATAATAACAATTCCACAAGTCGCAGTGCTGAGGAAATGGCAGTGGCTACTATTGTACAATGTGAATCAAGTCGAGCGAACTCCATCCTCTTTTCATGCATCAATAATGATTCCGCTCAATACGATGTACAATATACAAAGTAAGATACTAGTTTACTTTTCTCTATTATAATGTAACCAAGTTAAAATTGTTACCTCCTATAACAACTTATGTTTTTCCCATCTTTAAAATTTAAATAAGTCATATAAGCTTATTTATATTTTATAATTTCAGACTGTTTAATTATATTAAAGAAATAAAAATAGAGACAGTAAAAAATGAATTGCTAAGTTTACTAGCACCATTATTATGTCATCTTTATTTGGAAATGCTCCGTGGAGGGCATGGTGGAGCTGCACAAATGTTTCTCAAGAGACACATAGCAACATTACCACAAAAAGATCTATCATATCATCAACCTATTGATGGAAATTTGCCATCAGCATTGTACAGACCAAATAGCTTAGAACAACTGTTTAACTCTTTACAAAATGGTACAATTGACAATGAGACTCCAGAAAAGGACTACATGAATCAATTGCTAGATGATATCGGCACAATATATACATTACAGGAAATAGAATCAAGACCCACTATAGCAGCTTTCAGGTGAAGAACATTATTATTAAAAAAAATCACTAACAACCAGTATCCAAGAAACAAATGTAAAGTCACTAGAAGGATGACAAGTGGACAACTTAAAAAATAAAAACAAGTGACTCTTAACATTTTTATTTAAAAGTACATATTTACTATGGACTGTTTACATTTTTTATTTTCATATCTGTTTTATAGGTCTTGTAAATATGATATATATCTATCACAAGATTCTCTAAATATGTTGAAGTCATACTTAGCAAAACATGGTCATGTTTTGCTAATACAAGTTTTACAAACCTGGTTCCATATTGATATGAATAATGATTCAAATAAAAAAAATTCTGTAAGTATCTTGTCTTTTAGTGCAAAAAAATATAATATGTATTATATTACTCAATGACTAACATTCCTACTTTATTCCTACTTAACATTTTGCAGGAAGATGATGAATCTCAAAATGAAGATGGCAATTCACATATAGTAAATAATGATGAAAAACCAATGGATAAAAATGGTATATGACATACATTGTGTATTATATAATTTTATAATTTTAATTTTTAATCTTGTATTATTTTTAGACATATTTTCAAAGTGCAATGGCCATGCGGAAAGTCAGAATGTGGATAAAGAACTCAAAGAACTGCAGGATGCAATAAAAGGAGTTCGGGAATCTATGGCACCTCTTAAGTTGTATAAAATAGCTGCGCCTGATACATAGTTAGTAACATTTTTCATTGTCATACACTCAAATATTATATATTAACAAGATATAGTAATATAAAGAAATAAGAAACATGTAAAAGAAAGATGTAATTTGAATAACAATCATGAAGAGAAAATGACTTTGACGTAGAAATTTAATAACTCTTTACAATCTCTTTACAAGAATAACAAAGATAGGAAAATGTATCTGTTTCACATTACACTGTTACAGTTGTCTATAGATACCAAAGTTACCTGCTTGCTCATTTCTGCCTTCTTGATAAACAAAAAATCATTAATAACCTTTATATGTGTTATTTCTGTAAGATCCCCATTGTTGCAGCTTAGTGTGCGCTAAGACAGATACTAGTTGCAACCTGTTGTGCGGTGGGTTCAGCAACTCGGAGATTAGGTTGTGGGAGCTAGGGCAGAACAATGCAAAGCGACGGATCAACCGCAATATATCAGAAATAGAGCTTGCCTGCCATGTGCCACCTGAACCCGAAGCGCCTGATGATAGCACCTTGTAAATATATGTAGTTCTTTTATTTAAATGAAAAATAAACTTAAGCCTATTTCACAATGAAATTCTCTTTCAGCCAAATAGGCACAGGGTTGCCACTGCGCGGACACTCTGGCCCAGTGCAAGCGGTCAGTATTTTAGCGAGAGAACAACTTGTTTTGTCCGCATCATATGACAATACTATGAGAGCCTGGAGACTTTCGGACTACTCGTGCGCTTCTATTTATAGGTATCTTGCTTTTATATACTAGTTTATTTTACAATATGTACAGTTTTTAAAGCTTTTTTTATTTCAGAGGTCACAATTACCCGATCTGGTGTATGGACGTATCGAAAAACGGTCTTTTTATTGTGACCGGTTCGAATGATAAAACAGCAAAATTATGGTCTCTCGATAGAACGTTCCCGGTCCGCGTATTCGTCGGACACATGTCAGATGTCACGGTCAGTTACAATTATATAAAAGTAGTGAATGTAATGATTCTTTAAGAACAGTTCTTTTGCTTTCGGCGACATTGATATCAACAAACAATAGACAATTTAAAAATCCTGATTTACAGTTTCCATGAGAAGGATACATTATGATTTAAACCTCGCTCTTCTACATAAGCCGATATCTACAGAGCAAAAAATTATGCTTACTGTTTGTCATTGTCCGACTTCGAAAGGACCAAGTTCTTTACTAGGCCTTCAGTTATAATATGATATATTATTGTCAGTGCGTGAAGTTCCATCCCAACGAGGCGTACATGGCGAGCGGCGGCGCGGACCGCAGCGTGCGTCTGTGGACAGTATGCGACGCGCGGCTTGTGCGCGTGCTGTGCGGACACCGCGCAGCCGTGCGAGCTCTCGCCTTCGCGCCAGCCGGCACACATCTTGCCAGCGCAGGTGACCAACTCTTCATAAACTAAATGTCTTAATCAACCTAAAATAGCTTTTGAGACTCCATCAATGACCATACTACCTCAAAGTGCGCATTCACACTGGCCTTGACAAAGGAGGCCATAAACCTGCTAGTAGTTTGAAAGTCATTGCTAGCATTTTGGAATAAAGCACAGTTTTCAGTTAGAAGTCATATGATTTTTTTTCTCTAGGTGATGATAAAAAGATTAAAGTATGGGATCTAGCAGCTTGCACATGTGTACACGAACATAGGGGACACCATGGTAAAATAACAGCATTGGACTGGTCGGCGGTGGGCAAAGCAAGTCTCACCAATAGAATTACGTTAGACCCCAACAATACTTCCGATGATAATTCTCTTTTATGCTCAGCTGGTATGGATGGAGTTGTAAAGATTGCTTGGGACAGCCATTCCAAAAACAAGTAAGATGTTTTTCAACATTTTATCATTATCTCATATTGGAAATGCGAATAGAGAAATTTGCAATGTGAAAAAAACTTAAAACATTGATTAACATTTTTATTATAAAAAAAAAGTTCAAATTAAACTTCTTTCTGATACACAAATAACTACTTGATTAACAACCAATTATAAGGCAAACATCATGAAAGATATACCTTAAAAAACAAAAAACTTAATCCTATATGTTTATTTCCTTTAATTTTTTGTTAGATCATCATCATCATCATCATCATCAGCTCACTGCATGTCCCCACCGAGGGGCTCGGAGCCCCCGTTGTTAGATGATGACAGTTAATTAGACCCTTTGTACACAACACAACGTAATTTTTTGAAACCGCGATTTTAGTTGCTATATGACTTATGCTGTACGATGTCATAGAGCTACATACATAAACACGTGTCGCCTGTGACTCCGTCCGCGCGGAAAAAAAGAAAAACTTAATTCATAGCCTGTGTTATATGCCAAATTTCACAGAGATCCATGCAATCCTTCTGGAGATATCTTCTAACAAACACCCAATATATGTCCAAACATTCACATTTAGTGTTTGGAAAATATTGGTGTAATAGTATTCATTGATGATCTATTTGATTTTTTATGACTGTATTATGATATAAGATCAATAGTTAATATGTTTTTGTTCCAGGCAAGTATCTAGTCCAGAATTGCTGACTACTACCTACAATACAAAGTGCTCCTATTTAGTAGATGTACAAGTCCACCCAGAGTGGCTTGTTGCCATTGGAACCAATAGATAAAGAAAAATAGTGTATGCATTATTAATAAAATTATAGAATTATTTCATTGTTGTTTTCTTTCCAGTAATAATTTCAATAACAATTTAGCACAGTGAATTTTTAAATATAACTAACATGATTTGTAACCAATTGAGAATTTTATAAAATAAATTAATTGACTGATTTCTTAAAAAAGTTCATCAGTGTTTGTTGTTTTCCTGATTTAGGTGGTGAGATCTTTTTCTTGGTAAGTTTTACTTCATTTTTCTTCTCTTTTGGTGAAGTTTCTACTTTAATCTTCTGAACACATTTAATTGCAACATTTTCTTTGCTTTTTTCTTCATCATTGTCTGAACAACTTTCATATACTTCTTCCTTTTTTGTTAATATGTATCCATCTTCACTTGTGTAGGTTTTGTCAACTATCTTTCTTTTCTTTTTAGGATTGACAATACCTGAGGTGATTTTAACTGTATTGATAGTTGGTGTGGGTGGTATTTCATCTTCAGACTCATTCTGTACCTCTGTTTGTTCTTCATTGACAAAGGGATCATTGTCATTATTTTCAGTCTCACTCTCACTATCAGATTGTACAACAATTCTCTTCCTTTTTTTGTCAACTTTCATATTTTTCTTTGTACCAGGTGATATTTTCTCTTTACTAGAATTATCTTTTTTATTGTGTTTGTTAGTTTTCTTATTACTTTCAATACCATTTTGTCCTTGATTATCTTTTGAATCTGTTTGTGCATCAGACATTTCAATATCTTCAGATGTGTTTTCTTGTTTTATTTCTATTTTTGGCTGATCTTTGAAAATGTTTAATTCTTTTTTCTTCTCCTCCGTCACATTTTTATTGCTAGAGTCCCCATTCAACTTGCTAAAGAATCCTGTAATACCCTTCTGCTTTATATTCATACTGTTTACTTTTTGCTTGTTTGCTGTACTCTTCTTTGGTGAACAATTTTCACTTTTAATATTATTATCTAACTTTGTTTCAGCTGGCCTAGCCAAACCTTTTTTGTTCTCCAGTTCCTTTGATGGTTTTTCAACATCATTTTCCTTTTTAATTTTCTTTTGTGTAGTATTTGTAGTTTTTTCATCATTTAGCAAAATATCTTGACTGTTAGACTTGAGAGTTCCAATTTCATCTACTGTCCGCTTCATACAATTATTATTTTTTATCATACCAGTACATAAAATTAAATCCTCTAATTTATTTATGGCTAACAAGGACGCATTATCAAGACTTGAACATCCTTTGGTAACGCTGTATATGTGTTCGTAAAAAATTGTGTTGAAGTCTTTCTTAAACGCCTCTAGATCAGCTTCAGTGCAAACTGCTGTTCTAGCAGAATTCTTACTATTTAAACCAGAAACGATATAACTAACTGTAAGATCAACATTAGGTTTCTTCTGGCGTACATTATTAACAAACTGCTGCAACAATACTTTGCTCTCATTAACGTGAATACAAAGCTCTTTGCTGAGAGAAACATACGTTACTAGTTTTTCTTCGTCTAGTATCATATCATGTAACGTATTTAGATTTGCCATTATATTTTCTCCTACAATTGCATATTCTTAAAAACAACGTATTTTAAAAACAGGCTTTTGCAAATTTTAGCGCCCTAATAAATGACACTGACAAGTATTTGACAATGACAGAAATATAGATTATAACCAGAGTCGCTGTTAAGAAACTCCAAACTCTACGGTCTATGACGAACGGAGCTGTTTAATCTTTGTTATGACATTTCTTGGAAATAAAGTTTGACTTCACTGGGAACTTTGCTACTTTGCTTTAACTTGTTTTAACTTTTACATTTTATTCATATCTAAGACAATACTTGATTGTAGAAATAAGGGTTTTAATTAATCAATCAAGTGTAACGCTGACAAAAATTCGATTTGGCGAATACCTCTTCTGTAAGTATAAATTACAAACATCTATTTTGGTACATTACATCATTCGAACCTATAAAATAAATATTTTGAATGTATTGGTTTATTAATTTATTTCATCAGGGTTCAGGAAGTAATAATTTAGTTGCCGGAGAAGTTACAGAGCATCGTTTGAATATATTTTTATTGCATTAGAGGCAAACATGCCAGGGTAAGCAACTCTCGAATATTGGGAGTGGTCCACAAAAATGGATACCTAAAACCCACTGCCTTATGTTCACAAATCACGTAATAAATACATGATTAATTTCATAATTCATTTAACTACTACTCTAATAATGTTATTTTATACTTGAACTATCTTTTGAGTACATAACTACCCTCAAAGTTAATTAAAATGTGCCAAAAAAAAGTTGATTTGTAAGAAATCTTAGAAATGGTGTATTACTATAATTTTACAAAATTAAATATCAAAATTTTTTTTTCAAGGAACTAGGCCAATTTGCTTGGTGGTAAAATGAATCACATCTACATTTTTGTAAATGATGTAATTCAAGGATAAATACTGAGTAAACTGTACTTATGAGGATAATCAATCTTTTATTATTAGTAAAATACAGATGCAGTTATAACAATAAAGAGTTTTAGAGTTAATAGTCAAAATAGTTCCCAACAACTTTCTTATTTATTACATAAATAATCAACATGTGACAAAGCAAATAACTAAATTAATAAATAATTGTAATAACTACTGTTGTAATACCGGGAAGTATATAATTTATACTTTTACTTTTTTTTATTTGTTTTAGTTGTTGCTTAAATCTATGATATTAAATAAAATAGTTCATGTATATTGCATGTATTCATATAAAATTTGTTGTGTGTTGAAAATAGTGCCCACAATTAGCTAGTTATTAACATAAATATTAAATAAGGTTTTACTGTAAGTAATTTTTATTCTTACACATTCAAAACTCTTATAGTTAATTCAACAACTCTTTGCTCTCTGCAATTTGCTTACACCCCACTCACAAACTCATATATATTCAGCACATAGGCACAAAATAATATATTTATTGTAAAATAAAAATAACTATTAAAAGAATAAGATTTTTTAGGATTTTTTCGCAAATAAATCTTTTTGTGTACACAAACACATTTTAATTTAAAATCATCATATGCAAGTCTAGTACAAAATATGTTTATAATAAATTGTTGATTAATACTTTTTATATGTCCCTTCTAGCATTGCCACCATGTCTTTAGACAACATGTTTTGCACCCGTTGTGGTGATGGCTTTGAGCCCAATGAAAAGATTGTCAATTCAAACGGAGAGCTTTGGCATACTAACTGCTTTGTGTAAGTATCTGAGAAACAAGTAGAAATATTGTTTTTTTGACAATTTTTCTCTAATGAAATGTTTTCACAGATGTGCCCAATGCTTTCGTGTATTTCCCGAGGGTGTATTTTACGAATTCGAAGGACGTAAATATTGCGAACGAGATTTCCAAGTGCTCTTCGCCCCTTGTTGTGGTAAATGTGGTATGTATTAATATAATTATATACTTAAACTAACTTTCTTTATTTATACATTCAACATGAGTCTGCATGACTATTATATTTGTACAGGCGAGTTTGTGATTGGCCGCGTGATAAAAGCGATGAACGCGAACTGGCATCCGGCATGCTTCCGGTGCGAGGAGTGCAGCGCGGAGCTTGCAGACGCCGGCTTCATCAAGCATGCCGGCCGCGCTCTTTGCCACACCTGTAATGCACGCCTCAAGGCGGACGGCTTGCAGAACTACATGTGCCACAAGTGCCAGTGAGTACCATCAAAACTGATTCAATCTTGCCACAATTAGATCAAGCCATCCCTAAGTAAGACAGTAGACACCACCAACAACATCTGTTGCACAACTGGGCTGGCTGACCCGAAGCAATACCACAACCACACAGAAGATAGGCGTGAAGTGGAAGCATTTCTGCATTTTGTCTGATGAGTGTTTGTTCCAGAAGCATAATGTTAGTTGTCTTTCTTGGAAGTGGATTTGATGGAGGGGATGACAAATAATTAGGGGTTTCCTCCTCCATTTATTAAAAGCATGTAACACATCTGCAATTGTTGAAGTGTATGGGCAGCGGTCGCTTCGCCATTAAGGCGACTTCAGGTAGCTGTTTGGTTGTTTGACACCTTATAATATAAAAAAGTTCTTTTAGTACAATATGATATTGAAACGCACATTGTTGTACAGTGGGGTAATCGATGGCGAGCCGTTGCGGTACCGTGGCGAAGTGTACCACGGCTACCACTTCACTTGTGCTACATGCGGCGTCGAGCTGGACCACACGGCTCGCGAGGTGAAGCATCGCCCGGGCTACGCTGCTAACGATGTGGTCAGTACCAAACACTTCTGTTTGCAACATACTACTTGGCCCCTGGGACTCCCGCTCCGAGGATTTAAAAAAAAAACTTAATTATTCCCCATTGCATTCTTCTAGATAACGTTTTACATCTATATCAAATTTCCCCTTTCGCATTTCTAATATAAATATTAGAGAGATTAAATGTTTTTGGACGACGACACACATCAGTAGCATAGCTATTTCATGTGACCATTGTCATTGAGGATTTGAGCCTGCAGAAATGGAAGGTGTACATGTTTATTTACTCTTTTTAAACAATATTTAACAATTACAGAACAACTTATTCTGCCTGCGTTGCCACGACAAAATGGGTATCCCCATTTGCGGTGCTTGCCGTCGCCCAATCGAGGAGAGGATTGTCACCGCTCTCGGCAAGCATTGGCATGTTGAGGTAATTCTTTGACATAAAACGCAAATACTCCTTAATCCTACTGTCATCATTCGGCACACAGGTTTATGTTCTACAAATTACTCCCTTCTTAATCTTCTTAAACAAAGCATCCATTCTAGACTTACTTCTACTGATGTACTCCTCCATACTACATCTTGAAACAATATGCTTCATACAATTTTCAGCATTTTGTGTGTGCCAAATGTGAGAAACCATTCCACGGGCACCGGCACTACGAGAAGAAAGGTCTGGCGTACTGCGAGCAGCACTACCATCAGCTGTTTGGCAACTTGTGCTATGTCTGCAACCAGGTCATTGCAGGCGATGGTGAGATACCACTTGTTCAACAGATTGGCTGAAATCTAAATGTACAGTTTCAGATGGTATTCCATCTCAAATAACAATAGCAATCAATTTCTAAGAATAAGATATATTGTGTACTAGTTGTCACCTGCGACTCCATCCGTGCGGGATTAAAAAAAAATAATTCATAAGCCCATGTTTTTCCAGACTATGTTCTACGTATTTTAAATTCTAAAATTTATCCCTTCATCCATCTTTCAGATTTAAAATATTAGATTGAGTGAACTCCAAGTAATTTATATTTTTATTTGATGTAATATTGAGACATGTTTATTTAAACCAATGCTAAAAGCATAGATTTATAAAAGGCTGTATTTTAATTTTCATATATTATATCTATTATTGTTAGTTATTTGCTGTAAATTTGTGTGTTCAGTATTCACAGCGCTGAACAAGGCGTGGTGCGTGCATCACTTTGCGTGCGCGGTTTGTGATGCGGCGCTGAGCACGCGCAGCAAGTTCTACGAGTACGACGAGCGGCCCGCCTGCCGCCGCTGCTACGAGCGCTTCCCGCAGGAGCTGCGCCGCAGACTGCGCCGCGCGCATCACTACACGCACCGCAGGAACTGACCGCCGGTACATCACACGTCACATATCTTAGCGGCTTAACTACGTACAAGTATGAAGAACACAATTTTAGGTATAGCAGGACGGGTGACCTTGAGCTACCAAGATATTTGAAAAGAACCATACCACTGCATACCTCGGCCGCTGATGCGCTACACGAGTACGCTACTTTGTGTGCATGTTGCAAGTATATTGTAATGTAGAAAAAAATGGCCTTTTGATCAGTATGGATGTCAGCATGATCAAGAGTGACTGTAGCGCTAGCTCAATATATGAAATAACAAAAAATTACTTTTTTCTAGCTGTTGATGGCTTTCGGTTTTGGATTTTTTTTTAATTCCAGCTCTGCCAATAAGGAATACATTTAATTTTTTTTTTATCTTAAGAAGTGACGTATAAAAACTTTGACAGTAGACAGGCCACTTCTTAGGTTAGCGCCACCTACTTTTTCTCCCCATTCAAAGACTAACTGCAAGTGAGCGATGGTAGACCAGTATTTTTAAACCTTATTTTTTTTACAAATAAATACCCTAATAATTTGTTTTTAATTTTTTACAGATAAAATGGCTCGAAGTATATGGTGAACAAATGGCCTGCTATGAAAATTATTTTTTTTTTCTTTTATTAAAAAATTTAGACATTAACATTATTAATCTGAAATATAATTTAATTAAACTAATTTACTCATCGTTGGTTTATCACATCAAAATCCCTTTATAAAACAACTATCTCTTTTTGTTAAAAGTTTAATCATTAGGATGACAACGTGTCTTGTACAGGGATTTTGATCTCAGAAACCAACGTTAAGTATCTGACAAATATTTAAGGGGATCAACTGATATTTCAATGAACATTTATAGTGTTCTGTTAATGAATAAGAGAGATGCCCACAGACGCGGACAATTGTAACGACGACGCGGTACATTAGTGTAGTTTTACAATAAACTATTTTTACCCGATGCGAAATGACATGTTTCAGGCTAAAAATAAAATATTCTTTTCGTGGCTATATTTCAACAAAATCTCTGTATAAAATATATGGTTGTGTAATGTCTTTAGAAAAATGAGATAAAAATATGTTTTAAATGGAGATTTAGGTATCAGAAACCCACAGTTATTTAACTTAAATGTTTTTTGTAAAGGCCTCTAAATACAGTTATTGTATAATGCTTTTGTTCTTACTGTTAAGGCTTTAATCTAGATTAATTTATCCTAGAAAACGAATAACTCTTATGACATTATATACAATATATTAATGTATTTCTAATAATGATTATAAAATATTAATATTGTACACACATATATTTGTTGTACGAAAATGTGCCTTTACGTATACTTTTAAAAACTATGGAAATAATTTATAAGTTTATAGAATCTGTCTTGTAGTTACTAATGGCCGGTTTCATC
This sequence comes from Papilio xuthus, assembly GCF_000836235.2. Classification (NCBI taxonomy): domain Eukaryota; kingdom Metazoa; phylum Arthropoda; class Insecta; order Lepidoptera; family Papilionidae; genus Papilio; species Papilio xuthus. Next base: position 2,700,085 of record NW_013531726.1, read on the forward strand.
AAAAATGCTAAATTAAAAAAAAAAGACAATGACTGTGCCGTATTAATACAATTTAAAACTTTAGTAATCAAGCAAAATTTAAGTAATATAGTTTTCAATCATCTAGACAGCTCGGAACTTCGCCAGTCACTGCGCAAACACATGTGTAACGGTGCGTAAATGTATGCATATATGACCCTGAGCCGCCAAAATATTTGAAACGGCCTATACTTGAGCATATCATTTGAACTAAAATGTTGATGAAAACGGTTATGAGTAAAGCAAAAGAATTGTGAGCATTTAAAGGATTGAATATTACTAGCTAATAATGTTAAATGCGTAATCAATTTATATTAATGTTGCTTAAATAAAAAATAACACATTTTTATCTATTGTTTTATTTTCAACGTTAACCTATTTAACATTGCATTTAAAGAATTGGATCTGCTAAGTATATAACATTTTATATATTATCGTATATTAAATAATATTTAAATAGGTCAAACATAATACTAAATCTTCATGTATTGAAATGAAATTAAAAACCAGAATGCAACCATCTCACTTCAACAAATTACATATCACACAGTAAAATAAACATAATTTACACTTATATACATAAAATGTGTCGCTAATTTAATTTATACTCTGAAAATGGGAATAAATACCCATAAATTGTATTTACGTAACGAAGCAACACTACTATACCGACTACAAGTCTCGCTAATGCCAGTTTCACACGAGTGCAGAGCAGTAAAAGATGCAGTACTGTTATTGTTTTTTTTGGAACGCGCACTTACTGCAAACCAGTTTTGCGAGTTAAATTAGCAGTACTAACCCAACTGCAGTGCCCTGTGTGTAAAGGCTTCAGAAACAGTAATGCGGTTTAATTATCTTTCTTCATCCTGGTGCTGGTCATGCGGTAGATAATGGAGTCCCTACCGGGATCCATGTCCATGATGGCGTACACGATGGCGACCAGGGTGAACACAAACACCACGCCGAACCACAGCAAGATGTTGAAGATGGCCGCATAGTCAGCAGAGTAACTGGTGGACTACACAAAAGGACATTGCATTAGCTAATTATATCTTCGAAGGGAAGGAAAGGAACATAGCCTTTTTGTGTACATCCTCTCCTCTTTTCAATTAATCATAATCGCTATTCTAATTATAATTATGTCAATAGCCGTTTAAAAAAAAGTAAACTGCACAAAAACTTAAATCATGTTAACTGCAAACTTAAATATTTAACTGTCATGTAACATATTGAGGCGCTTTTAAATCGGAAAGAAGCAAAAGATGCATGAGTGGTATACATACAGGGTTGGCGCTGGGGGAGGGCGTGCCCGCGCCGGACGGCGTCATTGGCGTGTCAGGCCCGGGTGTGGCCGGTGAGGACGCCTGACGGGGCAGGCGGGCGGAGCGGACAGCGCGACGTGTGTGCGCCACGTCCGTGCACACCGCAGTCACCAGCACTGCGCCGTCGTACGCCTTCGTGAACGCCTTGCTCAGCTCGGTCAGCGCTTCGCCTGTGCATCATCATGTGTCAAGTGTTATACATACCACTTTCTGTGCAGCATATACTCTTGACATATAAAAATTACAAAAAAAATACCCTTCCACAATTATAATCAAGATTCTCTTTCTCACATATGCATAACATGCCTATACTATGCTAACTTTTTGTTTCTTAATTTATTTACAACTTTAATCAATTTTTAATTTGTCTACTACATTCAAATTTCCTTTAATACACTAATTTCTTATCAGAAATTTATTATTTCTTCATCATCAAATTATGAGATAAAATGTATCTAAAACAATTTTAAACATTTAAAATGAGAAAAATTTATTAAAAATTGTCCCTATCTTTATCATTATTTTTTATCTTTTGGATAATACTGATGGTTGACTACTAAACTTACCTAAAAGTTTCTTTGCCTCCTTAGCCTGCAATGAGTTGGGACCGTGGAGATCGGACAAGGCATGCAGTGAGCGGAATCTGAAGTTGTAGAAATCAATTATGTTGTCTGGGCTGATTGCTCCTGCGTTGATCTGTAAAAAATTTCATGTCATACAAATTTTTTACACAAGGCTCTAGCAACTCACATAATATTAACCAATTATTAGCTAGAGATATAAATTGATTGACTATTGACACTATGGTTTGGTATATTTATTAGCACGAAACACAAATCAATAAGGTGTGAATTGACTCAAGGACATTTTAACAAAACTTACCTTGCTAATGAAAAGTTTCAAAGCCTCCAATTCAGCCAAAAATTGATAGTCTTCCTCAACATCATTTTTCAAATGTTGTAATGTTTGCTTCGGGACCTTTGGTGGTGCCAATTCACCGAACACACCAAAGAAAGACTGGAACTGAATAAACAATAAATTATAATGTAATTTCATTATTTATTTATTTGGTATGATTTAAAAAATTTCTTAATGTCTTTTTAGTGTCAAAAGTTTTTAAGACTTTTCAAATACCTATGTTAAAATCTTTTTATTAGAAATATAGCTGTATGTTAGGTCTACTTTTCTTATAGTTTTGATTAAAGTAAGACATATTACCTCTCCAGGGTTAGACAGCTGGATATTTGTAAGGGTATTACCACCATTACTGAATCGTTGCTCAATTCTGTGCTTGATGACTTTGAATGTGTCTGGCTCATACTCATCTACCACTAGTGGATAGTTTCTCGCTTTCGCTTCGACCTACAAAAACAAAATGTTAAATACAATGAGTACCACCATCTCGACTAACTACTTCCACTACCATATGTAAAATCTGTGGTGACTTTGAGATATACTTACAATACTACCAAGGCTAGATACACCTTCGACATAAACTTCCACAATCGCTTCTGGGGTGTTGAAGGGATCTACTATTGATAATCCATTCCATGCAGAGTTCTGAAAAGCAACATTTATAAATGTCATAATTAGTAGTAAAATTAATGTCTATCAAGCAAAATGCTATACAAGAGTAATAAATTAAGCCGTCAATATACAGAAAACTACGGATACCTGATCAACGGATAGACCAAAAGAAGCCGAGAATATTTCTTTAAGTAAGCTTTCCTCGACTTCGGACGTACCCGTGAATTTTAAGGACTCAGGGCTATGGAGGATACTAAACTCTCCAGCGCCATTTGCACCTGAGGAACACACATTCGATTAGCTCATTCAAAAATACGATGCAGCATATTTAAAATTTATTATACTTACCTAGGATTGATAAAACAAGAGTTAGATAAAATAGAGCCATTGTAACACCCATATTTCTTGAATGCAGACGAATGACTGTCATATGATTAAAGTCTTACCACTAAGAATATTTAAAATAACCAATCATATTTTTCATTGGCAACTCCGCAAACATGGAAATTTTTTACGAAAAATCAATAATGTACTTTTTTTATTAAATAATTATATAGGTCATTAATTAGCAGTTATAAAATTCGTTGCACCAGTTGCACCAGTTGAACAAATTAGTAGACCTCTACAAAAAAGTGGCAACATTTATTTTTTTATCCAAGCAAATGTGTGAATCGGAATCGTTCGGCAAATCAAGTTGAAGAAGTCTAGAATTTACCGAAACGTGAATTCATATATTTGAATCAGTTTTAATATTTCATTCGTATTAATAATAAAATAACTACGGTAGAACAATCATGACAAACGAAACTGCCTGCCCTCCGCCAGTTTTGTGGGCACAGAACAAAGAAGATGTTTTCCTCACATTTAACGTTGAGGCTAAAGATCCGGACATTAAAATAGAGAAAAGCTCAGTTTATTTTAATGGTATTAATGTACGAGACAATAAAACATATGAAGTCACAATACCTTTACACGATGCTGTAATACCCGAACAGAGCAACTTTGTGAATAAAGGTAGGTGCATAGAAATGGTGCTTCGCAAAGAAAATGTGACTGGTCGTTTTTGGTCATCACTTACGAATGATAAGAAAAAACCACATTATTTGAAAATAGACTTTAACAAGTGGTGTGACGAGGATGACGAAGAAGTCGAGGATACGGGAGCTTTAAATCTCAATGAAATGTTGGAGGCAATGGGCGGCGACAGAGGTGCCGGTGATAAGAAACCATCTTTTGATGATTTGGAAAGTGACTCCGATGACGACAATTTGCCGGATCTAGAGTGAAGTAATTTGTAGCCCCAGTGCCTTAAAATGCAGTTCTGTTTGTATGTTAAGGATTACACAGTTTTTAAGTACCTAATTTTTTTCACATTACCAGGTGTAATAGTTGAACAGCACATGTGTTTTGATTCGTTAAATTTATGATTTTGTAATAAAAACATTTATATGATCGAATTATGTTCTTGAAATTTATTTGTGCATCATTTTTAATTATTAATAATTGAACTAACAAATGTTTTGTTTTCTGTTTCATCCAAATTGAAATAATTTTTTCCCCTATACTGTTTTTTAATTGGTAAACTGTTTGAATAGTAAAAAGAATTGTTGTGCCACAATTTTTTTTCCAGACATGTATCAATGAATTTGAAATATTGCATCATTAAATTTTAAGTAAAATGATGTGATGAAAATTTAGTTCACAAACTCTTAAATAAAACTATATAAGAACATAAGCATGAATAAATTGTTGGCCTATACATAATGTACTCTGACGTTTCTTGAGAATAAAAGTAAATGTAAAAGTATATTTGTGTTTGAATTATTTTAAGTCTCTGTAAATTGTAGAAATACAAATTTTTTTAGCTTGATAAATATTAAAGGGGCTGACTATGAGCAGTCACAACTTAGGAAAATTGGGCCAACAAATTAGATATACTAGTCACATCTTCATCAGTTCATAAACATCATTAAGGGACATTGCCCTGCCCCAAATTATAGTGACAATCACATTCAACACTGATCTTTAGAGATATGGACAGGTCGCTGCTTGGAAAATGGCACGATAATGTTAATGACAGTTACAGTAGAATGCCGATTATCAGAATTTTAAAAGCCCGTACATGAACAGCTGTTTCAAAATGGGGGCTTACTATTGGTATAATATTATTTTGCAAATTATATATATAATAAAGTTGTTAAAAATGTACACAACACAAATACTTTATTTGCCTTCAGTTGCTTTAACAGCTAAATTATACAAATGGAACTGCTGACTGTGTCTTCTTAAATTCAATGTAACAGCAATACAGTAAATTAGTCTGTTGAGACTTTCACATTTAAGAATGTACGAAGCCCCTTGTCCCGGCGAAAATATTGGAGCTCCATAACTTTGGCAATCGAACATAAAATATGAAGGTCCTATTCTTCCAAATGTTAAATTTTTTGTAGGGCTGACCAATATGCCAAGTCGGTTATTTTCGAAAAAGTATTCCAAAGCTTTACTCAAATTAAATCTATCCGGATATGTATTGTAGACGAATCCAAATATGACTTTAGTAAAGGTAACAGAAAACGAGTACGGATACAAGTCATTAAACGTGGTATCCAAATCTTCGACAGTTATTTCGTGATTGACATTACCTCCCACTTTTTCGTGTGTTTTGCCGTGATATTTGTCACCGCCGGACACTATACCATCCAACAGACTGCTGGTCCAGGCGCTCAAGTCGCACACCTCCGTCATGAAGGCGGCCACACAACAAGTGGCCAAGTACTGCTTGCCGCGGTGCTCGTCATCGAATCGCGGATCTAAAGGATGTATATTACCCCAAAGTGAATAAAGATCACCGGGAAATTCGATATCCCAATCCTTCCACATCGATTTTGGAATGCCTCTTTTAATTCCTGCATCGTTAAACGGATTCATTCGCGACCACGGTATCATCTCAATATTTAGCCAATACATTTTCTCGTCGACCAAAGGCCGAGGTTTCCTACGCTTTAAATATGGCAAATTGGGATTTTGGTCGGGCTTGAAAAGTGGACTGAGACGATAGTTAAGAGCTGAATGTTTCGGTGCTGATTTTACCGATGTCAATTCGAAAGTATAGAATTCTGGCTGATCTGCTTTTCCGACGGTACCTCGTATCCTTTTAATAACGGCATCTATAGAACGGTACAGTGTCCATGTCGCCACGGATCCTGCAGATTTCACTGGAGTTTTTAGTTCTTTAGTTTCAGTTTTAACTTCCGGCTCTTCGTTGGGCGGCGGGGGATTTGGGTCGAAAAGGTGATAGTATCCATCCATACGACACAGAACCATACTGCAACTGGGGAATCTGATTATAACAAAACGTAGTCTTCTTAAAACCGCATTCAAATATTGTTCTAAAGTTTTTTGTGGATTTTCATTTATTACAAGAATTTTCTTAATGTTGACATCTATTAATTTTCCCTCCAGTATAATGTTCTTGATTACTCTCTTTTCGCAGACATTTAAATTGGTCGCCTTGTCAAATATTTCCAGGCCTTTTTCGATACACGTATCGACCATGAAATGATCCCATGTTCTTATCGGATGCATGGCGGCCATTAGCATTGCAATTAAACTGACGAAATGGGAAGCCGTCACTTCTGAACTTGCTCCTCTGTCGTTGAGAGAGGTAGTTCCTTCGATTCTGTACAGACCTTGAATATGTTGGTAACCGATGACAGTTTCGCTTTTCGGTTCAGTATAGTCGACGGAAGTCTTCTTGTCTTTGCCCTTGTCAGCACCGACTAACGTCTGTTTGGATTTACTCGATGCGGGCGCACCAGTTGTATAGTCGTAGTCTTCCGGTAGTTTCATCCTTGGCTCTTTCAAAAGTTTTCTCACTAAGATTCTACTCAGGACAAATTGTTGGTCATCGCCGGCCCCGTCTTTGTTATAAAGTATTCTAAAAAATAAACAAAAAATCTATGAGCATGTTCTAAAATAAAAAGCGCCAGGGTCGGTAACCGAATTGACAGATTAGCCAAATGTGGTGATGGAAAAATAATATGTTAGTTGCGTTTGATGAAATGCACAAAACCACAACACTGCAATGTGGAGAAAAACTGCCTTTTGTTAGAGTTGTTAGTATAATCATTAGTGACTGTAGCGCTAAATACATACAAAAAAGACATTATACACAAAGTACTTTCAGTAAACAACTTCCGTCAAATTTCATTAAAAAAAATCAAAAATAAGTAATTATTAATGATTCTCACTACAAAAAACGGGTTCTTCCAGCAGTAAGTGCATTCAAAATTCCCTATTCCCTAATTCCTAAAATTACTTATAAAAACTTTGACAGATGTCAGCGGACTCTTGGCGTTGGCGCCAACTATGGACAGCTTTTAATTTTTCTCCCCATTGCATTTACTTCTAGATTCGAGTAGTATACGTTATCATCACATATACATCGTTAATATTGTTATATAAACATAATATGTTTACCTGACAACGAGGTCGTGCAATGATTTAAACCGCAAGAAGCAAGCATTATTTCCCTTGCTCTTCTCATCCCTTATACCCATTGGTGTGCAGGCACCGCCGTCGAACAGATAATATATACCATTCTTCCTGAAGAATGCAGCACTGTACGAAGTAGTTGTTATCATTCCCCTGTCATATTTGTTGAGAAACTTTTTATTTATAATATTTTCAAGTTGCCAAGTCGGTCCTTCTGTCACCACGTCGATGTGCGCATGATACGTCTGTGAAGTAACATTTTATATAGTATACATAAAATGATTTTAATGTACATATTTTGACAGTTTTACTCTAAAGCTCAAATATAAATATAAATACCTGGTGACCTATAGAAATTTTCGGAATTATGTGTACGGGAGCGAGTTGAAATTTTTGCAGTTTATTTTTATACAATTTCTTGGATGAATCTATAACGAAGTTGACAATGTCAGTCGTCCAAGTGCTAATCATGTACTTGTAGGAGGTGACGATGGCCATTATGGCTGCGAAAGGTAAGACGTTGTGAGCGTCTCCGCCAGTTATAGCGGATGTTCCTCGGATAATCTGAGAGTTATCTGGCAAAGTCTTGAAGTTGCTCGGCTTATAAAGTTCCTCAGACGGTGTAGATTCGACTAGAATTTCGTCCAGCGGCGGAGTTAGTTTCTTGCGGTACTGGCGCAGCTTGGATCGCTGGCGAGCGTCCTCAGTCAAAAGAATCCTGCGGTCAACGTCGACAGGCTCAAACGTTTGAACTTCGTCTTCGACAATCTCTATCGGTGCAAGCTGAAATGTAATAAAATGATATAAGCGGTGACTACAAGTTTAAATTCTCAAGGGAAATAATCAAAACTATAGCTTTCAAGTATGTCGATTGAGAGATAAGTAATTGCATATTTTAACATAATTAAATAATACCGGAACTTCAGGTTCGGGCTGCGGCGAAGGCGGCGGCGGCGGTAGCGGCGGTGGCAGCTCCTCAGCCTTCCTTCTCGCTTCTTCTTCTTCAGCTTTTTTTCTTTCCCTCTCTTCCTTTTTTCTAAGTATCGCTTCCTCATCTTCCTCTTCTTCTTCAGCTTCTTCCTATCTCGTAAAATCAGAAAAAATGGTTAATAGCTTTGTAAAACAATAAGCTGATAAGCACTCAGTTTAAAAAGATTTTAAATACGATAGAAGGTTTTGACGAATTCGCGTATTGTTTGACTCTAGGTAATGTACTGAAGTTATTATAAAAGTCAATCGAATTATATATTTGATGTGTGATTTTAATAAATGCCTTAAAAATATTCACGTACCTCTACTCCTCCTTCTGGTGGCTGAAATAACAAAAATTAAAATTACAGTCGCACAATATGTAACAATGAGACGTCACAAATATGGTCAATACAACTTGTTTCGTAACTGCCAATTTAACAGATGTAAATATTCAAATAAATATAATATTTATACAATGAACAAAAGGTTAACAAACGCGATACAAAGAATTCTAAGTAGCCTATACGATATAACTCCTAAAATATATCCTGGTTCTTTAAGCCTAAGCTTTCTCTAAGGAGTTACCAGTTAATAAAAATGAATTTAAAGTTTCACATTTAGAACATTACTGAGAAGTAATATGAAAGAATGTGTATGGTCATCATCGTCATCATCATCATCAGCTCACTATACGTCCCCACTGAGGGGCTCGGAGCCTACCCTAAGTTAACGGTGATTAGGCCATAGTCAACCACTCTGGCCAAGTGCGGGTTGGTTGACTTCACACATATCTTTGAATTTCTTCTCAGATATGTGCAGGTTGCATCACGATGTTTTCCTTCACCGTAAGAACGTCGGATAAATGTACATATATAAATCGGAAATCGAAAAACAAATTGGTACGTGGCGGGATTCGAACTCAGGACCTGCAGATCGCAAGTCAAGTGCTTGACCACTGAGCCACCGACGCTCATAGTGTATGGTCAAGGTGTCAATAATTCTGTGAATACCACCATTTCAAAGTAAAGTATTTAGATAAGTTTGATATAATTTCTGATTTCCATTGAATTCGAGTAGGTATATAGTTACGGGCATGGGTGGCGGTGTGGGCGGCGGCGTGGGCTCCGGGTCGGGGTCGGGCTCGGGCGGCTCGCGGCTCTTGTCGCGCGGTGTCGGCCACGGCGGCACCACCTGGGTCACCGACACCGTCGGGGAGTCCAGGTTCACTGCGACACACATTACACCTTAACATCATATCATTTGGAAGGAAAGGGAAGGGGAGGGGAGGTTTTTAATCAAAACAAAAAAAACATACGAAAAAACCTATATAAATAATCTTTCGAAAGTATACTTTAAGTACTGTTTCTGTTTGTTTTTACCAATTTTCGGTTGTTCCGGCTCGGGTTCCATGTTCTTGTATCGCAGCGGTATCGGTGGCAGATAATCATCTTGTATGCTGTCCACTAACGATATAATGTCACCCATTTGTTCCTCATCAACACGGGACTGGAATCAAAGAAATGAACAAATTTAAATATCATATTTGTATACATAAAAACATACTTTCGGACGAAAATCATGACCTCATCCATCATCCTCACAGGAAAACACGTCGGATTTCTACAACGTATTTACCTTTCCCACATCGTCGTCCACAGGATCCGCAGCAAGAATTTCATGGAAGATCTCCTTGCCGTCGCCATGACCTTTACTAGAGACCAAGTACTTTTCCCTCCTCTTAAACTTGCCGCCGGGTAACTGCTCGTCACTTAGGGTACACACAATTTGTTTCTGCAAAAGTTGCAACTTGTAAAGAAAGTGTATGTCCAATAAGCACTTACAATTTAGCAATATTACTCAACCCTTTCAAAAGTTTCATAAACATTCGGTCAAGTGGTGAAAATGTGTACAATCTTATATACACAATTACACGATTCGACTGAAAGTTGAAAAGTGTACGTTAGAACTTTAGAATTTACCTTTGGTTCGCGCTTTTTTAACTTCAGTACTTTAAATGCGTGAATACAAAACGGAGTAGTAATTGGTAGGTAATCCCAGTTTTTGGTAAACACCGACGCCATTGTTTCCGGGTTTAATAGCATCCAACAACATGCTTTGCCTACAGTGTGCGATCGCATACCATCGTTAGTGCGTGGATAGCAATCAAATAAATAATACATGTCTTTCTGTCTCCACACAGCAAGAGAATAATTGTTAAATTCCAATATACCGCTGTTGTATTCACGATTAAAGAATTCCTCCAGTCCAGTCTTTATGTTAAGGAAGCAATCTTTAGTCGTAAACAGTTGCCCTTTTATTCTTTCTCTATATATTATTATCTCGCACGCGAACGGACCGAGAGTGATCTCATTAGGAATGTTGTCTATCGTTATATCGATCACGACTTTTGGATGAGCACATTCAACATATAGTTTGTTGCCTAAACGCAATATTTTATCGAGAGTCTTTGTAAACCACGTGTTCGGAGGAGAAATCTTTGCATAGGTCATTGCCACCACAGCAATGGGTAAGGCCTGACGAAATTTCGTGTCTTCGAAACATCTATCTCCAAGATGCATGTTAGCATTAACAATTGCACAATTCTCATTTAAAATTCTGTAACTCATCATCGCTTTTTCTGCTTGTGTCAATTCTTTGTCCGATTCGAAATCTTCGTCTGCATTTTCATCCACCATTTTCAGGACTTTTATGGGAGCTAGGACAAACTTCTGATCCTCCACTACACTTCGAGCCAAAACAACTTCAGCCACGGAAACTACATCTTTGACATTTATTAGAGCTGCAGATCCGTTTGTGAAGTTCGAATACGCGCGAGAATCTCTGCCGGCAGGGTCGAAGATATAAAAGCATATTTTGTCCTTCCATATCACTAGCTTCAAGACGCTAAAAAGAGAACAGAAGACCATAATTATAAGACACTTGAATTCATCTCAATTTAAGCTTAAGCTTAAAAAAATGATCATCTTACCGAGTAAGAAGGATCCCAGCCCTGTTATCAGCAAAGAATGCTTTCAAACCTCTACATAGATTGTACACAGTTGGATCGAGAGACATTGTGTAGCCCACCACATCAGGCTCTCCCAATAACACTTGCATTCGTTTTCCGTTAAGATTCAACGTTTGTTTTTTACCGAACGGCAACACTTCGCACATACCTTGAACAGCCGAGTGATCGTGCACTTTTTCTAGACATTGCAAATACCTGTTATGATAACAATAAGATTAGTATCACGTAGCTCTCATAGGAAGTGAGAATGTGGTACAAAACCTTCGTTAGCAATCTTATCAATCGATCTTATGTACCATTCGTAACTTATACCTTTATCAGGTTTGGTTCAAATTTAGTCGTCTTAAGTCTTTGTGGACGTGAGAATACAAAGCAGGCATACACAAACACGACGCTGAGTGAGATTTAGTTCATTCAACTATTAAGTCCGACCGATAATTTGTACTAAAAGTAACAAGTCAAGTACCACTGATCCCCTGCGTCTATGAGGTTGTCAATGAGCTTCATCGTCCACTGCTTAGGATGGTAATGGAAGGCGAGGCAGTAGGCCATCACGCTCATCGTCAACGCCTGCCGACCTCGCGACCTGTTGCCTGTAATAGTATAATACATATTACAGTTCGGTGGGATACAAAACGCAGGTTGGGATTAGGCTAACAAAAAGGTTCGTCTTACCAAATTTGCTGTCGTACATGTTAAAAGACCCAGTCAAGATGCCATAATGAATATCAGCCTTTTTTTCTTTAGTGCATGGTAACACTGTTAACGAGTGAGTTTTCAATGTTCCTCTTTTAAGATTTGCTGGGATGTGTACCTTGAAAAATATTTTAGCAAGATTAAATTGAGCGAGAAAGTATTTTTTTTTCTCACAATGTAATGTCGTTGCCTACATGTTCTGGTTTCGGTATTTCATCAAGTCCGCACACGGAATCGTCATCTTTCAAATGTTTTTGTGTGCCTCGAGCCCTCGGTTTTCCATCAGTCACTCCTATAGTTGTGTAGGGAAGATCCGAGTGACGGCTAAAATCATAATAATATATGTTAAACTAATTAAAAGCAAACAACATATTTTAACGATAACTAAATATTTTGTATCACCTTCTCTTTGCTTCTCGTAGCCGTTTTCGTATTGCAGCGCATTTCCTAAAATTCATAGAGCTTTTAACATATTTACCATAGGTTTATTTAGAAAACAATTTTATTGACTGGTTCATTAAACTTACCGACATTTCTTCCCTCCACATTTTTTGGAGCCACAAATCCTGTAAATTACGATCTTATTAGCAATGATATATTGGAAACAAAAATCAAATAAAAATATATTACAGCATTACCTTGCTTTACGACGTCGTCTTTTATCTCCTTTTCTTCTAAAATGATAATTCTTTTTGATAAAAATTTTAAAATATGAATAAATACCAATTAAAACGTATTAATTTACCCCGGTCCGCCTACTACTGGTATGTCGACAACAAAATCTTTTTCTGCATTGATCACGATCCCACTGTGAGGTTTGACTAATCTGTAAAGTTTAACTCAGTTTAATTAAATGTCCTTTCTGAATTATTTCACTAATTTTTGTTGGCACATACTCGTGTCCCGATTGCGCGGGCAATGGTGGTTGTAATTCTTTAGGTTGCACACTCGCTCGTTGCACGCTGATAAATTCCCCGCTTGTTTTTGGACTTGGTACCTAAATTTTGTTAAATATATTATTAGATTACTACAATGACCTCAATATACAAAGACAAGATTACATTCTGATATACTTAAGTCATGTAATTTAGTGAAACACAACATGATATTAAATGAAACTAGCTGTCGCCCGCGACTCCGTCCGCGCTGGCTGAAAAAACACTGAATTATCGCCTCTTGAATCTATGCCAAATTTCAGCGAGATCCTTGCAGCCGTTCTGTAGACCTTGTAGACCTTCAAACAAACATCCATCCATCCAAACATTCGTATTTATAATATTAGCAAAAGATTACATCAAAATATAGGTACAACAAACCATTTTATAACTTACTTTTAATATTGATTTATCTGATGGTGTATGTTTTATGACGGGCGTTGGTTCCGGCAAATGTATATCTCCAGGTAAGAGATCGTAATACCGCACTCTCTTCTTTTGTAATTTCTTTTTACCTCCTAATATGCTATCACATTCTTCAGACGACGACCCGAAACCATAATCAGGAAGCGTTGATCTTGTTTAAAAAAATATATTAAGTGAACTAGTACATCAGCGTTATGTTTATCAAATATAATTTGTAAACCATACTTAAATATTATAGCAAATAGTATGGAGTTCAAAAGTAGAAAGCGGTGCTTCTCAACGCCGACCGAATTGTCCGCCTGTTTCTTCCCCTTTTCACCTAATCCTCGGCAGTTTGTTCTTCTCTGCCGAGAGAATCCGGCCTGGCTGGGGTTTTTTGTATATACAACTAGCATAAATAGTAAAATATTTCGACATCTTATGTATTAACAGGCTAAGTCTAACTTACCTTGACTTTTGGTAAGACGGTGCCGTTGATTCGATAGGACAATGAGTTATATACCGCAATCTGAAATTATTATTACAAATAAGCATATTTCGCAATTATGTGTGTTCCCTTTCCCGCCAAAAACACAATTCCTTTCGTATCTTTTCCGTATAAGAAAATGGAAGTAAGCATAGACTTTGGTCTTCGGCACACAAGCTGATTAGACGATAATGAGAAATAATTCCGCTTTACTCCTATCATCTATGTGGACGTGATTTTGCACCTGTCAAATGTGCTATTCCTGCAGTTTGCTTCAATTTTCTTTGCGGCCAGTGTGAGGAAGAGAGCGCCTTAAGAAAAACCTATTTGCCGATACAATATAAGTCATTTTACTTGATTGAGAAAGTTACGGATATCTAGGGATATCTATATTATTACCTTGTATGCATGGATGGAGTCATTGGCACGCACGTGTCTTTGAAATGCCGTGGCTTGAAAGGCTTGGTCTTGAAATATGGACGTTGAACAGTCTTGCATTTTTTATATTCTTTCTCAACTAAATTATTTTATGAAATAATTATAGGTTAGTTATAAAGTTTCACTAAGGGCCTCCTTTAAAGGCGACAGTAAACATCCTATTCTAGATATGAATAGATGTTAAAAATATAAAATCTTTAGTACTTACGCTCCTCTTGAAACAAGAGAGCTTCAATAATTTCTTGGACATTTTTACAGTCCGTAAATTGAATACGTTTACATAATTTCTTGTAATTTCCTGGACATCTACAGGGACTAAAATTAAAGCAAAAATTATGATTTTTTCAGATACGGCACATTAATTTAATAGAAAACTGCTTTGCCCCAATATTTCCATGTGTTATGCAGTTTAGGGAAGAGACGATGGCGATGTACGTGATCTGAGGGAACTTTTTAAAACTAACCACATTTTCTACTTCCTCTTTAAGTTTCAATTTCGTACCCATATACATCTATCTATTTACATATGTCTGATATGAATTAATGCAAGATTATTTTAAATTGAATTTTGTTTTTATTCAGATATTTTTTTTTTAATTCAAATAATAGATAGAATGACTTACTGTTTTTTGCGGTCCATTGTAAAATAATACAAATTTCGTAATTTTTTATGCTATAAATTACTTACAAATTTAGTACATGATTATTTTGAAAATAAAAGCTTATTTTGACATATTTCAAAAAAATGATAATTTGATATTTGTATGACTTTGATTTTAGAATTATAATGTCTTTGGTTAATTCTTTGACTATAGTCAAAAGTATATAGAATATATAAAATATATTCGAATAAGGTTGGATTTTTATAAATGCTTTTTTTCCTATAATTATTTTTATGGTTTATCACTTAAATAGCTGTCTTCCCCGATTCCGTCTGCGTGGAAAAAATACAAAATCAGTAGCTTATGTGTTCTTCCAGGCTGTGTTCTACATTTATGCCAAATGTCAGCTACATTCATGGAGTTGTTCTGTCAGCCGTAGTAAGTTTTATATTCTATTTTACTTATACTTACAACAGATCTATATCATTAAGGATCAAGAAAGAATGAAGAATGTTAAAAGACAGCAATTAAGAAACATAATTATTAATGAATATATAAGCAAATAATAATTCCCAAAAATTTTAATTAAAGTTAATCAGCTTTATTTCCATACAGTGAATTGAAAAAATCTAACACCATTAGTATTAAATAAGCTTAAACATTAATTTCTTTACCCAAAAAACTTTACCTTTCATAATTTTTTTTTTAAATTTCAGATACCTTTTTTATAAATTTTTAAAATATTGACATAACAAATAAAATTGTTGATGCTTTTAATACCCAGATAATATTTCAACCCAATTTCTAACTTGTTAGATATCAACAAAAATATATTTTTTTTTAAATATACATATTTGAAAAAATTATACAAAAACGTATGAACAAAATGTACTTGTTTTTGTTATTCTTCATTGAATACCATCCACCAAAAAAAATTGCTTTTTAACATCAAAAGGACTGTGAAAAAGTTGCATGGTTCATCTATTAACTAGATTCGAGTTTATTAAAGTACTACATATTTATACTATTAATACAACTTGATAGTATCATTCATTTTAATACCCAAATTCTTTTATGAGAAATATGATTCAGGTAGTGCATTAAAAATCACACCCATAGTGCAGATATCTCATACTAAATCTACATTAGGTGGCTTCCTTAGTAACCATTTAACTCTGGCAGTGGCAGTACAAGTGATAACTAAGAAATAAGGAATGCTTTTGAAAAGAATCAACTAAACATTGAACTGTGCAATGTCTCAAGATCTTCAACTCTTTCTTGAGCTCGTTTTTTTTCTTTTTTGAAGTTTTCATAAGCTTCATCATCAGTTTTAAGTTCTAATCGGCAGAATGGACATGAATTTGTCTGAAAGTAAAAAAAATATATAAATTATTATAAAAATTACTCAACAGCTTATAATTTTCCTTGCATATTCTAAGTAAATTTAGCTTACTATCACAAATCTGAAATATTGAGTTTTACTGGACTTGTAATGCATTAACAGTAATTTAAGTACAATAATAGAAACTAAACTTATTTTACCTTATTCAACCAAGTTAATATACATGTAGGATGAAAGAAATGTTCACAAGGAAGTTTCTTTGCTTTTTCATTTATTTTAAAATCCTTAAGGCATATAGGACAGTTCTTCCCCTCAGTATCAATTGTAATTTCCGGCAAATTATTTACAACTTCCTTTGATGCTGGTGGTGGTAAGCTAAAAATTTGGAAACACTGTTGTCAATAGAAACATTGAAAAAATAATGACTTAAAACCTAGGTTTTGAAATCATTATATGGTATAAAATCACACAAGTTTACTACCTGGGCCATTGCATATTCGGATTATCATTATCAAAACCATAATCCATAAGGAACCTTGCTATATGAAGCATGTGATCCGGTTGTTCGCCATCAGCCAATTCATTCCATCCCATCTCTTGAAAATAATCCATGTTATAAACACAATTATAGCTTTTTGAGAAAATCTTTCTTCGTGTACATTGACTGTATGTTTGTAATATGTTTACAATTTTACCAAAACTTTTTTTTCAAGTCATTGCATTTTGACACTTTATAATTTGTTTCGATAGATTTGACATTTAATTTGACTTTGACATAATGTTTTTTTAAAGATGTTATGGCCTCGTTACGAGACTTTAAAACCCGTAAACATAGAATTGCTGTATTAAAAGCTACATTAGTATTAGTTTAGTATTATATTACCTATGCTAGTACTGATTTCGATTAGTATTTTTTATCCCAGAAGTCCACTTCACTGACTGATAAAGAGCAGATAATAGGAGGAAATAAAAAAGGAATGGAATGGAACTTAAAAAAAAACATACTGTATAGGTACTTTCAAATATCTTAGCGGCCCAACGTAATCTGCTGCCCAGTGGCTTATCCCCTCATCTTGCTATGCCCCGCTTTACACTTTGTAAAATAATATACACTCCGTCACCCTGAACCTGAAGTATCGTACACACGTGCCACGGTCCACCTCTTTTATATTCCTGTTCACTCGAGGCTTCACTCATTCAAATTTGATAATAGCTATCATTATTTTAGCCCTATGTTTACGACAAAGATAATATTTATCAAGTTATTTATTATTAGAAAAATTAACGTTTTGAACCTGCCACTATAGTATCGATTAAGTAACTATTTATACATATAATAAAGATATTGAATACAAAATACTATTATAAGTGTAAGCGAAGCGGTAATGATATGGACCCCACTGTTGATTTTAGAATGAAATAGGTCCTTGAAGCTAACATTCTTCAACCAGATAAGGTAAGGCGTTGAGTTGCGAACTAGGACATATTATGCATGCAAAATATATGACAATGTGGTTACAGTGTACCTACAGTTAAGCACGCGTTCTGTAGACAGTATTCAATTACGATAACATGTTTTGTAACACATTAATTTTATACCATATTTAATGAAAAAAAAATAAGCGAACCTAATCCATTTTCTAAACAAATGAATTATGTTTATATATATTTAAACCGTAATCATGGGGGGTCAGAGATTAAGTATGTAAGATAAAATTGGGAAAGGCGGTATTGAGACAACTAAAACCGTAGAACATGCATGTATAGATGTATGAATGTGGATATGGCGAGAGGTATGCCAGGATCTCGTCATATAGACTCTCTGCCTACCTTTCTTTGTCACGGGCGTGACTTATATTGTTACCCATGCGCTTATGCAAAGAAAGTCCACTGACGCTACTTAAGGTGCAACCTAAAGCCCTATTTCGAGTTTTCTGACATAAAAATAAAACAGTGAGAACGCTTCGCCTAGCACGACGTTCGTCATCGTTTGGTCGCATGTGTACATATATTGTGTTTGTGTAGGTAATGTTTACGAGTCGTATTTTTACGCAGTCTCATATCAGAACGCCCGTTGAATAGTCGGATTGTGTGTGGTGATAAGTATTTTTATTGTATTACTAAGGAACACTTATTTTTGGTAAGATATTTAAATATTATTAGTGATTTAAATTTATATAATATGGAAATGTTTATGTTACATATTACATATGTTTTATTAGGTAATTGACCTAAAATTCTTATCTTTTAGATGGTCGATTTCTTATTTGAAAAACTAAATTACCATAACCATATAGATGGAGAAAATTTAATATGAATTTTAATAATAATAATCTTGATAAAATGTCAATATCAACAGTGTAACGTTTAAATCAATTTAAATATTACATTTATATTGGAAATAAGATAACATTTGTTTTTTTCTTACATAACATAAAAATGCAATTTGTTTACTGACGTATATTACGCGTCCTACATAGTAGGTACCTATAACGTCTTGGTATAAACAATACTAACTATTCGTAGGAGTTTACAAAAACTCGTTCTCTCGTATGCATTACAAATATACGGCAAGCGTAGTGCAACGGGTTTGTTACCGGTTTGAAATGGAAACCGTTGTGTTAAATTATCAAACCTACTCATGTCCCACGCTCCCAAGCATTCTTCGACCCTAGATAGGTGCGAGTACTTTTATGACTTTCACCGGACGTACAGATGCGTAATATTAAGATGACATCACGTACTGATAAGCGCAAAATTTTATCAATTAAGATAACAATGTAGGTGTAACCATAATTTAAGCACCAAAGGGACTAAATGTTTCCATTGTAGTATTCGAATACGTAAACAGTTTTGTCAATTTAAAAACTATTAGTAATCATTTTTCTAATATCGATTACTTTGTTTAAAACTTCGTGAAACTTTTTTATAAAACTTATAAACTAAATAAACGCGGTTGCATAGAGCATCTCCTCCCTCCATAACATGAGTCAAACAAGATATTTGGTGGGACGTTAGCGGGAACTGAAGGTCTGTACGACGTGTATACTTCAACTGTCAATTAGACATTGTTCCCATTTGTATAGCACCGCCATAAATCTACCAGAGTTATGCTTCATTTTGACATTGATCACTAAAATATGATCATATTGAAGTTTCGCAATCTTGATAAAGTATTGGATCGATTTCTATTCAGCATTAATTTTATAATTAGAAAGTAACAGCGTTACTCGAGAGTAAAATATTTTAATTAATATCGTGTGTAATTGAAATTTCCCCAAGCGACCGGTGGCACGAATTAAAAAAATTGTACTCATTAACTTAGTTATGATTAACGGTTGATTAACCATTGCAATATTTTGTAACGTATAAGAGACATAATACGTAAAACGTTAGGAGAGACCTAAAGGTTAGAAGTATACTTAGGATGGTGTGTGCATGCTACTAAGAATGAAATATGACAAGAAGTTTTAAATATTATAGTGGATAGATTGCTGGAAGACTGACATGACCAATAAAGTTTACAGATGCATACGAGTGAGATAGTCAGAGGGATTATGACGTAATATATTTAAAAGTCTCGTCTCTCATTTTCAAAGAAATATGCGAGCATTAAGTAAAAATTACACGTGTATAAATACTATATACTTGTAGATACGATAAATCAGTAAACAACAATTTGTACACGTATTTTATCTGCCCTTGGCACTGATGTCATCAATATATTATTCTTGCAAACAGGAAGGAGCGAAAAATTTAGTGTTCAGATAAATAAGTTAAGAATGTTAAAAATAAGTTATGTGCACTTTTCTTATTTCAAAGTAATTGTTATTATGCAATCGTGTTTTTCGATAGTTTATATCTCATAAACCTTGGATATTTCACGTTAAGTGAAAATTTGTCTTGATCAAAAATGAAATAAGCTATTAAGAAATTACTAATTAATTGCCCATTTCGGAATTTTCATTATGTGCGAACGAAACTAGCCTAGATTTACAAAACATAAGAATACTGATTACTTACAACTAGAGATAAGAGTCCTACACAAGAATCGTAAGTCCAAACATTACAGCTATTCATATTTTTTTAATTTATAACAATTATATTGATATTAATTATTATGTAACCATTACCTTCAATGACATTGTATGTTGTGTTAAAAGATTAAATTTGGTCAACATACATATAGATACATTGAGTACTGATTGAAATATAATATTTTACAAATTTGAATGACGAAGAATTTTGATACAATATAATTATGCTGGTTTTACCCTAATGTGTAGTAAAAACACATCAGAACTAAATAGCGTGTCACAACGTTTATTTCAGGAAAAAATATTCATTGATTACTCACGAACTTGTATCATATAATTACACCGAATTACTACGTGTTTTTTCGTTGTATTACGTTGTATATGCGTTCACTGATACAAGTAGATGCATAAGAATGTGATCGGCAACCTAACTAGAGCGGATCAAGTACTATTTTCGTTAAACGATACGTATTAACACGCGCTAGTTATTCAATAGAAACTAAATGTGAGAAGTGTTAATACGAAAATTAATTAGGCCTTGAAATTCATTCGTGATAAACACAGCAATAACCTTTGATTATAAGATAATAAGAAATATGACACATAGTTTAAGAATAACCGTTCTACTATAATACCGGTACGGAACTCGTTGATATGTCTGTTCTCTTGAAGAAAATGAAAGATATGACAATATGTTTTGTACTATTTCAGTGGAAATTCACGGTGATAATGTAAGGGGGTATTTCCTGTTCAATCGGCCCATTGGGAACTTATTTCCCATTGAGCCGATTGAATCCATAGAATCAATTTTTCTCCTTCTCGGCTGATTTTCTAGTAGACCGATTATCCCAACAAGAAAGACCAAGGCTATAAAATACACAAAATTCTGTACCGGGTTATAAACGTATTCTACCTTGTAGGATGTCTACCCACGTTAAGTCGTTTTTTGAGCAAACTGTCACATCACATTCATGAAAGTTTAACTACGATTTTAAGATTATCATTATTATGTTTTATATCAGAGTTACGGCAGTGGAAATGCACAATTATTCGTTATATGTTTCAGTTTTCATACCACTTAATAAGAACTTGCCCTATTATTTCTAATTTAAGGAGTTATATTTCTGTATCCACATCATAAAAGATGCCTGACCTTAATTCATAGTTTACTCGGAATCTTCGCGTAAAACGATGAATGATGTAATGCGACTGATTAAGGACTGGTTTTAGATGTAACATATTTCTAAAATTTATTCTCGTTCGTTAATATAGTAAACAAGTAGAAGTGAACGAGTAATATTCTTGTATGTTATATAATAATATAGAAATCCATAAATCGTATGCAATTACAAATAGGAAATTAACAAACTGAATGGATTTAGAATCGACGGTGCCTACTTTTTAACAGATAGTCATGAAAATTATTTTAAAATGAGTTACAAAAATGAAAACTACATAATTTTGTATGGTGTACTGGCACAACACTAGCCTTACAAAAATGTCGACGTTTATGTCCCCTCACTATTCATTCTGACACTTAGTAATGAAAGCGCGCCATTCGCGCCAAAGGATTCTAATTAATAATGTCTAAAAATAAAAATGATTTTTTTTTGTTACAGAGAATGGGGAACGTAGTGTTTTCAATAATCTGGCTCTTGATCCTAATATTCATAGCGTTTTGGGTCGCAGGCATAGCTGCGGGGATCTACATTATCGTACTACCTTTCACTGTATGCATAGAACCTTTATCGGTAAGTTTTGCATTAGTATAATAGAAATACTAAACTACCTATACCTATACAAAAAATTACGCACAAACTTATTCAATTTTCTCGTCTCCAATTTACAATTTACAATCATTGATTTCTTAACCGGGCTTGGATTTCTGGACAATGTTTTCTAGTGCGAAAGGATGTTAGTTTTAAAAAAAGGATCTTGACAGGCAGACGGACGGACGGACAACAAAGTGATCCTATAAGGGTTCCGTTTTTTTCTTACGAGGTACGGAACCCTAAAAAAATTGTCCTTTTAGTTATGACATTATTTATTCAATAAATAATGTCATTATTTATTCATAAATATTGATTCAATTTTTTTTTTCAGGGATTAGCTGATTTCCTATTATCAGTTGTTCAGTTCCCGAAATACTGTGCTCAAGCGATGATGGAAGGCAAAGGTTTCAATTGATTTCTAGTCGTATTAAAATTCTATATAAGAATACCTGATTAGTACATACATTAATAACTATTTAACATATTGATAAATAAATGAGAATGTTTGTATTTATATTGTATGATTAAGTAAAAATATCTTATTTTTACATGTTGTATTCTATCCGTTTTTTTTCTAAAATAATAAAAATACCTCACTGTTTTTCTTGTTTTTAATTTATCATAGTTAAAATATAATTATGAAACCTTCTGAAATGCTTCATAAAAAATTCACACGTTCACTTTTAAGGTACATTACGCTTTTATTAACAAAGGGTCTTGACAGACAGACGGACGAACAACAAAGTGATCCTATAAGGATTCCATTTCTTTCTTTCCAGGTACGGAACCCTAAAAAACATTTTATTACATCTAGTAGAACTATATTATTTATTTTACAAGTAACAACGATTAAAAACAAACATATTTGTTTTAATTTCAGGCTAAAATTACATTAAAAATGTACCTTACTTATCTAATATGTATCAACTTAAAAAAAATATGTATAAAACATTGTTAGCAAGTTAAAACTGCTTGAGTTGTAATTCAAAAACATTTGATGCAAATAAAAATGTGTAATATCTACACACCCTTTTATGAGACAAGAATAGGACTAATATATACATAATTTATTACAGTAGAATTGAAAGGACAGAATTTATGCTAACGTTAAGAAAAATAAACGTTCCGGAGGCCTAATTTAGTCCACCTTTCCTTCCCACCCTTTTTCTTATAAGGAAAGGATGGGAAGTGGAAGTGGACTTTCCGGATGAGAAGATGCATGGAAAGGGAAGATATTTTATTTCTGTGCATCCTCTCTTCCGTGGATTAAAGGTAGGCAACGCATATGGAATTGTGTATGTCTGGGCAATGGTCACTTTGCTATTTCAGCGATTTCAGATGGCCGCTCGCTCGTTTGACACCTTATGATATATTAAAAAAAACGTGCCTATTTTATACATAACATTATGTACAAACATAGTAACTGTATTTAAAAATAATATTACTATAACAAATGTAATCAATCATAAATATATGGCAAACTGTATCAAACAGTTAAAAAACTAAAGTTTAAAAGCACTAACATCCTTGTAATTATAACGAGGTAGTCAATATACAACGTGTCCGAAAATTCGACGATTAAATTGTAATGGTGTACAGCCAGATCGATAACTACATGGGGAAAATACAAAAAAATTCTACTCTTTTTGTTTTAAAATTTAAGTTACATTAATTTTTGTAACTTTTCTCCACCATATGATTAGACACTGTGGCTACAAATATTAAGATATTCCTGCAATTTTTTTTATTTTTTTAATTATGAGAAAAGTTATAAAATTTAATGCAACTTTTAAACAAAAACAGTTGATTTTTTTGTATTTTTCCCCGTGTAGTTATCGATCTGGTTATACACTATTACAGTTTTATCGTTGAGTTTTGATATATAAATCACTGGTTATATTTGTCATCTGTATTTCCTTAAATCTTTGATTAGATTATGATTAATCTGATTAGAGATGGTTGCTGTAAAAATTGTTTATGTTTAAATTTAAAATTAGAAATAATATTTTTTAGACTTTTACCTCCATCCATTATGATAAAAAAATTAATTATAATATTTCTGCAATCTTTCATCGCATGCAACATATCACATTGTTTTAAACTGAACTCCTTTGGTTTATTACACTGGCCGTTATGGAATTTAAAATAAAACGATATTAAATTCACCACTTTAAAAATCCATTTCCATAAATGCGGTTCGAATTTAGTATCAATTCATATGTTTGAGTATTTTTTCTAAACATTCGCGAAGAGAATTGGCTTGCTCCAAATATTTTGTAATAATTTCCCTGAAAAACAAACATACAGTTAATAACTCAACATTTTAGTACTTTTTTAGTATATTGTAAAATATTTTAAATCTTACTTATATTATAAATGCGAATATTTGGATGGATGGATAGATGGATGGATGTTTGTTAGAATGTATCTCCAGAACGGCTCAATAGATCTTGATGAAATATGGCACACATATAGAACATAGCTTGGGGTAACACATAGGGTTCTTATTAAGTTTTTTTTTATTCCCCGCGGTCGACAGTGCTTTTTTTTATAAGACAATTATAATTCTTACTTGTATTTTTTTAAATCGCCTTCATCAAATTTAAAATCTTCCATCATATCTTCTGCCTTTAAAACGTCAGCAATGTGTGACACAAATAATTTGTCATCTCGCTTAATAATTCTAAAACGTACATAAATATTACAATAAATTACAAAAAAAAGGACTAATTTCAATTTTTTCATTTAAAAAAAAAAGTTAAAATAACAGTTCAATAATAAAAGAGATATAAAATATTCTTCTTTAAATTTTAAATAACGGCACTTTTTTTAATGTATAATTTTTATTAAATGTTTGCGTGCATAATACAATATAATAAGAGTTCAGTCCTCTCAAAATGTCACTGACCTGTCCAGAACATTACAAATGTTAGTTATTTTCGAATAAACTTCTTTGACCTCTAATAATTTTCTATCAGGATCAGATATGTTTATAGCCTTTTGACACGTCTTACTAAAAAAAAACAATCAAGATAAAAGTTATACTATGTTTTTTTTTTCACAATTTATTTCTTTAATAAAAACTTCTAAATGTATTTTTTACATCGAATAAATTAGCGTTTTATCCGATTCCAATTTATGTTAAATAGTAATTAGATTGTGTATAAAGCAAACTTAATTTAACACATTCAGTGACATCAACTCATCTGGCAAATATATTTAAATAAAAATAAAATCGTAGCAGCACTGAACGAAATATTCTATACTGCTATTATATAGTACAAAGATGTGTATTTTTGTATGTAACGAAGAAACTCAAAATCAACTGGACCGAATTCAACAATTCTTTTGGCATTAGCAAGCTACATTATCTCTGAGTTACATAGCCTATACTTTCTAATATATATTTTTTTTAATTCCGCGTGGATAGTCACAGGGCAAAAGCTATATTGTATATCTTGAACTGTTACACATATATTTACTATGTCAATTGTTGTCAGTTTAATACATTATTCTTAAAATACTTACCAAAATGCAAACACAATGATAAAAGTTTGTCTAATTTCCAGTAACATATTATTAAAAATATTTTCAAAGGCGAAATATTTTCGATCATTCAGCCATTCTTTATCACTTTCATAATGATTGTATTCATCATCGGATGTATAATCATTATCGTTGTTATATTTTAAATAAGACTCTTCAAAATCATCATCATTCAATTCTAATGCTCGTATCGTAAGTTTTTCTTCGTAATCCGCACATTGATTGAAATTTACAATTATTTTTGGTTGTTTTGTATCATTATTAGAGTTTGTTGACATTACATTATTTATTGGAGATACATTTGAAGTATTTTTAACTGTTCTGACTTCGTGTAAAGTTGGTGGATCGTAAAGTGGTGAGTGAGGCTCGTCTATATAAGATGTCACACTTTTATTTTCACATTCATCATTATAATTCTTGAAGTCCAATGTAGATACCAATGACGTCATACTTTCAGCTTTCTCAATAATTTTATCATCGTTCACTCGTTCTTCGACTTTCTATAGAAATTTTTAAATTTAGTCATATTAAACCTTACTAATCAGTTTAGTATATATAATCTTAACCTAACTAATATTATGCGAATGTTTGGATGTATTGATGGATGGATGTTCGATAGAAGGTATCTCCAGAACAACTCCAGGGATCTCGTTGAAATTTGTAGATGTAGAACATAGTCTGGAGGAACACCTAGGCTGCTAATTTAGATTTTTTTTTAATTTCCGCGCGGACGGTGTCGCGGGAGGCAGCTAATGATAAAACAAAACAATAATTTTAACTTACATTACTTTCATTTTTAAATTTCGATCTCAACGTGCGCTTTGATGGAGAAGGTACCGGAGAAAAATCTTTTTTCTTTTTTTGATGAATCGGTGAATCTTTTTTATTTCTTACTAGTGGCTTTTCTTTTGATTCTGAAATGTAATTGTTTTTAATTTAACACTTTTAATACAATACACACTAACTCTGTCATGGTCTAATAGTAGAAGATTAAAAGTTTGAACATGGCAATACTTATTGAATGCTATAGCTGCTATCAACAATCAAACCTTTTACAAAAACTTTAGCCATTTCGGTTATATTTGAGATGTCAAACTTATATAATTATTTATATTTATATATTATGCAACATATTACCTTTATTTGTTTTATTATTGCTATTTAGGATACTTTCATCTTGTACGTCGGTAAATGCATCATTTTGACTAGTTGATAGATTTGGATGCTGAATATCATTTAATAATTTCGATAATGATTCAGATGCCGTTTGTAAATCTTCACAACCTTCCAAAGCAGCCTAAAATGATAGACAAGCGATTATATTAATATTTCACCTATTATTTCTACATCATATGTACAATCCGGGAAACTAGTGGTGTTTCAACTCGAAGGCGAGTCTTTTGAAAGTTTCATAGCTTTTAAATGTCTCAATGATATACAGCTTATTGCTTTTTACTACTATGCCGTCTTTTGCACACTTTTGCTACCTAAATAGTTATTTTGTAAAAAATGATGGACTTTGTCTCTGCAAGGAGGGAGACAATTTTTCTGTAAGTTGATCACCGCAAAATTCCTTGACTGTACACAAAACTTATAAATTAGTTTACCTGTAGGGTATCTATTAAGTAAACACCATAACTGTACATTTCCATGTACTGTTTTGGAGTGAGTTGAATATTTACTGTTCCTGAAAAAAAAGATAAAAGATATTATTATATCAACCAAAATCAAGTTAACCGACTTTTATTCGGATATTACCTTTTTTATCACTAATCTTTGTAAGAGTATTGGTCAATTTATTTCCAGCATCGATTATATCACGGTCCTTACGATATTTCATTTTGATACAAGTTGTCGCTTCAAACAGAGTCCATGGTGGAGCTAACACATTAGGGGACTGAGAGGGATTTTTCTGTAATACTTGTGTCAGTGCCTCTTCCATTATTTGTACAAAACGCGACACCCATTCATCGCTACGGGATTTCAAATTTTCATTCATAGCTTTACTTGTCACTTCAAACATAACATTGTTAGTTTCTTTTTCAATTTCTTTATCAATAGTAGTAATGAGAACATTTAGACAATTCTCATATTCATTATTAGGACTTGGTGCAGTAGATACAATGCCAGATGTGGAAGAACCGTCTGTTGGTGGTACATTATCATCGGCAACAGATTTACATTTATTGCGTAACTGTTTTTCTTCTTCAGAACATACAATTCTTTTAGGTATTTGTAGCATTGTATCATTGGTAAGAGAATGTTGGTTTTCTTCTTTTTGTTCAACAATATTTCTAGGTCGTTTTCTACGCCATTTGAAATTTCTTTGACTTCCATTATTGCCTTTTGTATCCGATTTTGGTGAATTAATGTCCCAACTTTTTAAAAATGAATTACAATTTTCTTTCCTTAGCATTTCTTTTAATTTGACAGAATCAGCAAGAATAGTTTTAACACTTTCCATATTTAATATGCGAGTAATTAATTCAGAATCTAAATCAGTTTGAACATAGACATCAACTGTATTTTTTTCTTCAATAAAATTGCAAGTTTCAACTCCCGTACTAACTTTAGTAGGTTCTTGCTTTTGTATTTCTTCTTTGATCATATCACAGTCTGATAAAATTGGTTTTTGGTCATCTGAGACATGTTGCATAGACACGTCCTGGGATGTTTCATTTGGAAATAAATGATTTCTAATTAAATTTGCATCCCCCAAAGTATTAACTATTGCTTTCAATTCATTAGCGGTTAAGATTAAAATTCTATCTGCATTTTCATACGTTTTTAGACGTTCATTATTGCTCAAAAGTATCTGCAAAGAATATTCAATATAGTGAAAAAATTCCAAAAAAATGAATGCAAAGTTACATATTAAAAGTATCATACTTACAATTTTCTCATGTTCTTCAACAAGCTTAAGGCAGCATTCAAAAACCGTAAAATGTACAGTGTTATCATTATTGATTGGATTTTTAACTGCAAGAGAAGAAAAATATAAAAAATAGTTGTGATCATGGTCCTTACTTTCAGAATCTAATCACATAACCATTAGGAAATTTATTATTCTTAGTTGTTTTTACAAAATTTTGTTAAAATAAAGTGTTAAAAATTAGGTGGCAGGCGAGGTGGTCCTCGCCTCTAGAGTTTGGTTTCAAACAAAAGAAATGTCAGTTGCACTCATAAATACATACCAATTGAAGCAAAGCCTCTTTTAACATTTTGGTATATGAAAATCATTGCTAATTGTGCCCACTTCCTTTTGGTAACATCAGGGCTTTTACTGGTTCTTCGGATGACCTCTACGACATTTTCTAGTATTAAAAAATGGAAAGTTTCACCTAAAAAAAATAATTGATAATAGTTTCTAACATAATTTTATATCTTGAAAAGAAGTGAATGAAGAATGAATATATATGTGAATGATAATTTTCTTCCCAGTTGCTTACAATTAAATTGAATCAAAAAATGTATGGTGTATACAGCACTAACTGTTGTTTTCAATTATTTTATTTTGAGTTTCTTCTTTTGTTATGTGCAAAGCTGTTAACCTCAAATTCCTGTGCATAAACTCCTAGTGCAGTGTGTGCTTCTCAATTCTTATAATTTCCATTTTCGTTTGTTTACAATTGTTGAAAATCAATATTGCATCTCATTTGTTGCAATGACCTAGTCACCCCTAACATAGGGTAGGCTTCAAGCCCCTCAGTGGGATGTGTAGTGAGCTGATGATGATGATGATTTATAGCAATTAAATATTGCTCTGGTATGCACAAGAAAATGGTATAGTGTAAATGGGCCTTTATATTTAAGAAATTGACAAACAACACTACTCACCAAACTTAAGCAAGAATTTCAAAAAATATATGTGCCAAAAAAATATATATACATCTGGGACTATATATATGCAATCCTCCATGTTTTCTGCATCAGTTGTGTCAACAGTGTTCTGTAATGATTAAAATTATATAATTTTATGTATGTTTTTGTTAAAGAGGAATGCTTTGGTAGTTTGGGCATCCATTGGACTAAAGGATTAGCACAATAGGTAAACCTGAGCTAACATTGTTGAGACTGGTCACATTTCAAAGAAATACAGTAAGGTATGCCCTCATAATGATGGTTTGATGTGTGAAGTTAAGAGAGAGTCAGAATAGTACCAGAGGACTACGGCTGTCATGTCTAGTTAAACAGCTAGTTTGACAAAAGGGTGCCCATTATATGGATAAGCAAGGATCCAAGGGACAGCAATATTTTTCTTGCAAATATGTGTCGAAATATAAGTCTGCCAATCCTGTCGATTGACTAAAGACTTCTCAACACACATCTATATTATAACTTCTACATATACAATAAACTCACCGTAAACAGTTTATGATTTATAATGTCGGTTTGATGTTCTTCATAATCATTAATGTCTAAAGTCTTAACAGTGCTGCTATTTACTTTGGTACCTACAAAATAAAATTTCTTAAAAAAATTAAGATTTTCAATGGCTTATATAATATTACAAGCCTAAACTTACTGTTACAATCTATTTCTTGCTCAATATTCATTACATTTAACTGCCTTTTCGATGAAATTATTGGCCTCAAATCTCTAGCAACTACTGATTGTTGGTATTTACTAGGCAAAGGATCAATTTCTTCTTGAGTAAAAGTATCAATTCCTGAAACTTCTACAGCTGTTGACTTCTCCTCTTGGTACGGCAAAATTAAGCGGTAAGGATTATTGACATTTTTTATAATTTGAAAACGTTTACTAAGTGGCAGTGTAGTTGTATGTACAAAATTATTTTTAAACTCATCAATATAGTTATGATCTAGTTCTATTTTAACTTGCGCCTGTTTTATCAATGAGAGTGAACTATTGGGAGTTGATGTTGCTGCCATTGGAACAGTAAGAACGAAATCATTCGTTGGATTTATGTTATCACATCTCTGAGCTTTATTAGTTTGGGATAAACTTTGCTCAATATACGGTTCACTGATGACACACTCATTAAACATTGTATTTGTGTAATCTGTGTTTTTGATTTGTTCATTAGCTTCAGATATAAAGATTTTTCTGCAAATGTCTTGAGGTGGTTCCTTTGGTTCTGGATAACTGTCTGTATGATCTTGTGTATCAACAATTGCTTTTGTTGTCTTTTTACACTTATCGTTCTGAAACAATAAAGCTAAATATAAACTGTTTTAAAACTATGGATACCTATACAAATCACAAGCAACGGATTTCTTGGAATTTAATGGTAAAATAAGCCCAAAAAATATTCAATATTAGAAATCAGTTTAATCTTACCTCAAAATCGGTTAAATTCCATATTGCTTCACCGGTAATAGTGTTATAATAATATATTCGCCTGTGGTGGGACTTAGATCTACACGTAATCCACGGATCACCAGCCGGACACGGTATGCATTCATTAGAATTGTTTTTGTTCATGCTTTAAGTTTTATTAAAGTTCAGTAAAAACATTTATAATAAAACTTGCACAACGCAAAATTCGTTAGACTTCTCAATTAACATTTTTTTTCGTTGACAGATTTTTCAGCGATTTCCAAAGAGTATAAAAAAGCAATTGACATTTGACTCCAAAGAGTACATACATTGGCATAGTCGCCAATGCCACTAAGTGAAAAAGTATACTTTTCTCCTTCTCTTTCTGTGGAGAGAAGACTCATTCTTTCGTGAAAATACATGAAGGCATTAGACAAACGTCTCATTATTAACCTGCCCTTATCCTTACGGAGGTTCGGCACAGTATGTACTACTCCTCCATATATCTCATTCTAAATAGAAGGCTGATGTCTGTCTACATTCACCCCTTCTTACGCATATCCTTTTCCACATAATCCATCCATACTTTCTTTACTTTTGTCTTCCATACATTTTTGTTTATGAGGTCATTATCTCTTTGCATAACATGTCCAAACCTTCAGCTCTTCAATTTCACGATCACTGGCGCTAATTTCAAACTTCCTCTAATATACATATTCTTAACTTTATCCCTTCTTCACATCACACATCTTAAGTTTAGGTAACATTATTACATTATCTTACTAAAATTATAAACGTGAATGGATGGAGGATGTTTTTTTTGAATGTATCTACAGTACGGCTGGATCTCGCTGAAATTTAGCATAGATGTAAAATATAGTCTGGAAGAACACATAGGGTTCTAATCAAGTTTTTTTTTTGTTTCCGCGGGGACGGAATCGTGGTCGACAGCTTGTTATTTATAAATGCTAAATCCATTTCTCTTTCCGAACCGTACTTTATAAAAAAAAAGGTTGGGAGGCCACGAGGACTAACAGGCGTGTCTTCTGTGTAGTCGTGTTTCATAACTATTTAAAGTCGCCAATTCATAACTATACATTATAAATAAGTGGCTTTAAATAGTAAAATTAAACTACGCTGCGAACACTCCAATTAGCATCAACTTGACCTTCTTCTACCAGATAGGGCGTTAATTCAGTTTTAATATAGATGTCGGTAAAAATATCTCAAGAGGTGAATAGTAAGAACACTACAGTTCATTCATTAGTAGACAGTTTTCAATGTAGGTAGTGTTCAGCTTGAAGTAATAAAAAATGTTTTTTACTATGTCCAAGAGAAAAGGGTTGGTGCTACTGGTTGTTTTTTTTTGCCACCAGTTTTTCAGGGCTCAAGGGCTTTTTAACACTACTATATTTTTGAGATGAAATAAGAAACACTTTAAATAAGCATAACGTTTATTTATTTCAATTTTTACTTTCTCTGAAGCTTTTTTAAATACTTTATAGTTATAACCAGAAAGAATGAAAGCCCAATTTCTTGTATTAATGAAAAACACTTTTCACTACATACTATTCTTTCTACCTTATAACTGCATATAGAGTAATGAAATTAGCAAAAATAATATTTCACATGGTGTATAACATATTAAAAAGGGATTTTATAAATATACATTTGGTTTACACCTAAATAACAAGTTGAAGTAAATGCAGTTAAATGATTATCAAAAATATAAACTAACTTGAACAACCACAAAATTATTTTACCTAACATAATTATGTAAATATGTATATTAAGGAAATATTTATTTATTTTTAAAGTTTATTGTTTAAAAGAAATATTTGTAATGATTTCCTTAAATAAGTCTAATTATCTATCTATACTAAAAGTTTGCTTTATTTGTACTATTTATTACATTTCTATCACAATGCTTGTACTCAAATAGAGAATCTACATCTATTTTATAAACAAGATAACATTTAATATAAACTACCTACTTTCAACATTTCTATTACTTTTCTATCCTATAATTTTCTATTTATTTTGAGCAATACTATGTCTGGGCTTCTGTAGTTCATATGCTGTTCATCTTCTGGTATTTTTTGTACATGAAAATTATCTGTAAGCTTCTCATAAAACTCATTCCAAAGTCTTTTTTGAACTTCTGTATCACGCATTTCTTGTGTTAGATATATTGTTGGTTTCTTCAATATTGTATAGTTCAAATTTTGTAATGTTTGAATCAAAGGTTCTACAGCCTGAAAAGGTTAGTGTCATATGAAATAAGCTAAAAGGTTATAAGTTGAAATTTTAAAAACAGCCACAGTAAAAGATAAAAAAAAACATTATTGTACATGATTCAACAAAATATGCTATGTAATGATAAATACATGCAATGAACACCAATAAATTTAACTATGCAAAAACAAAATTTAAAAATAGACAATACTTACACACAATACATCCATATAAATTAGATAAAGTTAAAATTAACATTTTAACAAACATCAGAAATAATAGTTAAAAATTTCACCTTCAGTAGTAAATACATAACAAAACTCATAACTCATAAATAAAAATGTTATATGAGACAACAAAATGTACAAGTACACCAAAAATATATTTTTGTCAACCCCACACATATTTTGTTCTTTTATAACCCAATCAAATATACTTATGTCATTAAAACCAAAACATATAAATGAAGCCTGAATAACTTACTTTTCTACAAATGATTTATAATAAATTAACATTATAAGATTGTATAAGATGACATAGATTATCACCAGTCTTTGTGTATGTAAATAGAATATAACTGCTTTCAGGCACCATAAAGACTAAATAATAATAAACCATGCATTTAAAGCTCATGATAACAAAACAAAACTTAGACAAAGCATCATGCAAAAGTAAACCTGTTAACATGTAAAAATTTAAAATATTGACATAAATTACATCTTCATAGTAAACACAATCAGCTAAAACAACCATATCAAACTCTTGTTTATGTATATCAGAATTATTGTCACCCCATTCTAAGACCTCAGCAATTGCATAGCCACCCATGCTACCAATCTTTTGCTTATTTTCACTGATATTTAATCGAAGTAATGGTAAAGCTTCAGGTAAATCTGTCAAAGTTACTTGAGCACTGGAAAAAATATTAATACATAAAAAAATATACAAACAAAAAACTAAGTATAATTTATTTTAGAAGTATACAAACCCTAAAGTAGCTGCTGTAAGGCCAACTACACCTAACCCAGATCCCAATTCTAATACCCTTGTTCCACTTAAGAAATCGGGCTTTTCTTGACATATTGTTTCAAGATATTTCGCTAGCACTAGAGATGCATCCCAGACTACACAATTTACATCCCCTTCAAGTTTTTGATATATTTTTAAAGTTTTTAAACATATTTCGATATCAATCTCACGCGAAAACAAGTCATTTGATGATAAACTGCCCCTGCGATGAGACATTTGAAACTTGAATCGCTTAATTTTGGCGACAAAAAGTAACTATATTGTGACAAAAAACGTGGCACTAACGTACCGAAGAAACTTTTAATTATAATTTACTGCACTGGGACTTGTTTTTAAATCTATTTCTATATTTTGTTTTGAAACATTGAATGTTTATGTCACTGTCAAGCAGCTGAAGTCAATGACAATGACAAGTATAAGGTGATTCATTTGACAATACACAATAGGGATGTGGGATGTCCGTGTACAATCGGTTACGAATCGTTTCGATTTTAGATTGTTTTTCATAGAGCTTCTCTATAATACGAATATTCCCTTAGCCTTACTTTTAAAGATTTAAATCAAAGGCAAAAACCACTATACTAACATAAAATAAAAATTAAGTCATAAAGTATAGTTTTAAATTAATAGTGAATAAATGGTCCTCTGGTTTTTACATTTTTTAATTGAAAAAATTTCCCAGAGCCGTCTGTTGTATTTGGGGACCTGTACCAGTATGTATAAATATATAGACCCTATAGGTAGGGGTGTGCAGGTGTATCGATCCGGCAATGACTAGAATCGAGGTCCGTATCAACGATCTTGGCTAAAGCAGGGTGTTACTAAGCTGTGAGATGATTGTAGTAATAACAAAAGAATATTCTTT
This sequence comes from Papilio xuthus, assembly GCF_000836235.2. Taxonomy (NCBI): domain Eukaryota; kingdom Metazoa; phylum Arthropoda; class Insecta; order Lepidoptera; family Papilionidae; genus Papilio; species Papilio xuthus. The sequence continues at coordinate 2,735,115 of NW_013531726.1, forward strand.
AAACTTTATTGATAACTATAGATAAAGAATAAAACTCGTTTTTAAGAGTAGGTGAACGTACCGTAAAATAATATTAGAAAATATTAAAAGATATTCGCTGCTGTACTTGGAATTTCATGTTAACTTTTTAATTAGTTGTATGATTTCTCTAATCTTGCTACATTAAAACCTTTAAATCCAGTAAGCAGACACGCTACGATACCTACGGCATTGATTTATTTATATTTTAAAACGTCTTTCAAACAAAAACATTTAATTTATTTTTTATTTTTAAAGCAACGAAACAATAGTCTATTATCAACAGTTAAAATGAGAAACAAAGTAACAAACTTAAAAAATAGAGATTTTTTAATCAGCTACAGTATTACTTCTAAATCCGGCTAACATCGTTCTCGTCAATGGCTCAATTAATAAAGTAATTAATACTAGACCAGAACAATTTTAACACACTGAATAAAGAGTGCTGCTGATGAATCTGTATGTATGTGGTATCAACAAGAGAGAAATTGATAAAAATCTATCGGTCATATCCATAATATGAATTCCTATAATTAAAAAAAAAAACTAAATGAGCAAATATTAAAGTTGCTATAGTTATCATTGTAACTAATTTAATTAGACTTATTTTAACTTATACAATAACCATGTAATAAATTGAATCTATAAATGCAATGTAAAAGGAACTGACTAGATACACAAGTATTATGGATTATTTTAATCCATGTGACTTATAATTTAAAACAAATAAAAGACGTAAAACATTTCTTCCATACAATCTAATCTAAAATTATACATAAAAATTTTAAAATAACGAAGTCGTAGTAATAGTAATAATAAAAACACCATCTAATAACAGAGTATTGGATATTATTTTTTTAGATTTTTGGTAAAATCTTACAATCTCAATTGTTTCCATTTGGACGTTTTTTTCTGATGTCCCGATCCAAACATAATTCATAAGTCATTTGGTGTTTATTTTTGCATCAATAATAATAAAAAAAAAGTTTTAGCTTTGTAAATATTTTTTAGTAGTAAATACTAGATTTTTTCAAAGTAAAACTCATTTCACTGATACTATTTCATACAAGCTAATAATGGACGATATAATTTTCATATTAAGGACGCTATAAATATTTTCTATAGATTGCGCTGAGCTAGTATTCAAGTGTTCGAAGGCGAGTTGGTGTTAAAAGTTGAACACGATCAGTACCTCGTCACGGTTAACCACTCTCCCCCGTTCCACATCAAGCAGATTTCTGCAGATACCTTGATTATTTGAGTATTTTTTTTATACTACATTTATTCCCTAAAAGAAAGCAGAAAATGATCTTAACCTAAGGTATAAGGCATAATTAATTAAATTCTACCACAAGAAGAAAGGCAAAATGTGACAACCCCGACTAATTCTAATTAAACGATTTCTGGTTGGAAGACGACAATTTCATTGACAACAGTGTCCATTGCCTGCCAGCAACTTTGTGAGCACGTGAAAATAAGTACGGAGAGGAAATGTAGATGCGACAACAATATATCATTGGGTGAGATTTTCAGTGCATCGGCGAATTCTGGTACTAATTGTAGTTCACAGATAAGTCTGGATCCACAGCGGTTGCAAACATTGGGCACGCTCGGTGACTCGGGTATCGCGGAGTTAGTCAAAGGTGCGCCGAGTATGGGAGCCTCGTCTCGGGTATATCTGAAAATAATCTTATTTAAACCATCTTAAATAACGTGATTGCCTAATAAAGAGAAGAGTTCTCTTCTACCCATAGTCCCAACTTAAAGTTCACACAGCACCTTAGTATTTGTCCTGGGTTATTCTTCAATCGTGTGACAAACGCGTGGAAGAGCTTGTCACCATGCAGGGGGGCAGCCTCTTCATACACCTCCTCGTCTCCGCCTCCAGCCCCCGCACACGCCCCCCTCTCCGCAAACCCACCTAAATCTATTTCTACAAAAGATACAATACTGTTCATATATCAAATTTTTATTCTGTAATATTAAGTCAATGGGCTTAGACATGACAGAAGAAGATAGAAGCATTACAGTACCTCTATGTTCAATAATTTAAGAACTTACCATTTTCATTTTTATATTTATCAAGAAGTTCAGTGACACGATCATCGTTAAGGCAAGAGTTCTTGTATTCCTCTTCTACGTAAATATACTTTGGAATGAATTGCATTGGTGCTCGCAACAGCTTATTTCTTAATTCTATAGGTAGCTCCGCGGTCTGAAAAGGTTTTTTTTAACAAATATTTTTAAAACTAGCTGTCACCCGTGACTCCGTTGGCAGGGATTAAAAAAAAAAGTAGACCGTGAGCTCTTGTAGATTATGTTTCTGTTGATTATGCCAAATTTATTCAAGATCTGTTCACCATTCCCAAGATACCTTGTAACAAACTGGTATCTTACTATAATACTTAATATGACAGCTAGTTTATAATATTAGTAAGATTTAAAAACACAAAAAACTTTAGAGATAAACATACCTGATGCAGTAATGCTTCTATATCACTCATGGTGGCAGTGGGAGTCTCCACAATAACTAGGCCTGGCTCATCTCCTCCTTCTAACTCTGCTGCCGCTTCTGGACCGCAGTTTGAGCCCACAGCCCCTGTAACATTTTTTTTTTACAAAAATATAGTAAAAGGAAAAGAAATTATCTTCTTCACCACACTAATTGTAACACTAAGTTGGGACATACATCATATTCTTTTATATTATAAGATGGCAAATGAGCAAGTGGCCACCTAAATTCGCTGAAATAGCAAAGCGACCGCTGCCCATATACAGTCAGCGTCATATAGATCGTAACAGACAAGATATGCAAATACATAGGTACACCAAAAGTAATCAATTATATCGGTAAAACAAAAGTCCTCAAATTAATACATACATTCACCCTGCTCAAATACATCGGTACATACACAGCGTCAAATATATGAGTGGTACAGCAAGGTGCCCATAAATATCGTAGCAGCCACAGCGTCATAAGTAACGAAGCAGTCAAGGTGCGCAAAAATATCGTAACATTTGACAAAATTGAACTCTATCTCTAAATACTTGTGATACAATTTGGAATAAACTACTTCTGTTACATTCATTTGACACTTTGTATTAACATTATAGGTTGTCCGGAAAGTTCGTTCCAAATTTTCGATAGGAAGCTTAGAATAGACTGTAGCTGAAGTGGAATCACTTTCGGATTTCCACCATTATCAATAGTCACAAAAATGTGTATATTGTGAATAATTTCATTTCATTGGTTGAGAGAACTAATTTTTAAACTTTTACAAATAGTGTGTAGATGGATAATAGCATTCGGCGATGTTAATCGCGGTCAACGTTATGTGTATATCTAACTTCAATAGCATAGGTACAGTCACCTCCAATAAAGTACTTTCGCACGAACAGCGGCGGCTGTATATAAAGCGACGAATGGAAATCACTAGGTCAGTTGATACGAGACCTTGGAGTCGGCAACTCGTGTCGGTACGTGAACGAGTCAAATATAGTGCACAGTGAAGAAGAAGAAGAAGAAGAAGAAGAAGAAGAAGAAGAAGAAGAAGAAGAAGAAGAAGAAGAAGAAGAAGAAG
>NW_013531726.1:2745407-2854299 GCF_000836235.2 Papilio xuthus
TTATACATACCTTGAGGGGACATGTTGGCATTATGAGCATCAAACATTTGGAGGTTTCCCAATGCTTGTTCAACAGTCTCCAACTCATAGGAATTGCTCTCATCATCATCAGAGTTCCTGTAACCATATAGTTAAGCAATTTAAAATTCTCAGTCTTAAACTTTATACATTTTTTGAAGAGGAAGCAAACTAAAGATAAGGAAACCGAGGGCTTATACCAAATACTAGTGAGTTTTCTTACCATCAGACACAAAATTTGTAGCACTACTTGCCCTACCAGCTCTAAAGTCACATACAACATAACAACAAAATTTTTCAATTATGTTACAAATATTCAAGCTCACCTCATGCCATTGTTAGCTGGTTCATTGTCAACATTCATAACATTTCCATTAGTAGAGTCACCATTGTCGTTCTCATCCCATTCATCAGCTGCATTGCACCAGGCAAGGTTAGCAGCACTTTCTGTTACAGTAATGCTATCCTTCTTTGTTACCATTGATTCTTGGATTTGGCTTCGGACACATTCCCAACTATAAAATATTATTTCATAGAGATGGTTAGCATGAATCTTTTATACATATCTCTTATTTTTATTGGTAAGTATAAAGATACTACACAGACTATGAATATTCATTTATCTATATTAAGATTAGAATTATAACACGAAAATGACTGATTTAAACAACATAAAAAATTCTGTCAAATGACAAATTAGCCTTCATATATATTTTTAATACTTATTGTTTGACTAAATTTTGTAAAAATAAATTAAGGAGAAAATTAAAAATAAATAACTATGACAACTAACCCTTCTGATAGATTCCAGCAATTTGGACTAATACAGGCAAACACATACAATGTTCTGTGGTAAGCAGAGTTTTCCAGCGGGGCATAGCATTGGACAATCAGCATTCGGTGCAATCCACATAATGGACATTTCGAAGAATAGTTTAAATTATCTAGTGGTGGCCAGTTCTAAAATAAATAAAATACAAATTCGTTGAGCCCTTTATACTTCACGATTTTTATTTACTCTATTAGGCTATCTATGAGGAGATTATATTTATTATTTAAATTTAATGTTACTCACGGGGAAACCACCAATTTTGTTCACTTTGTAATTCAGAAGAGCTTGGTTCTTCTCTCCAATGATTTCTTCTTCATAACCTAAATATACTTTGCCTTGTCGTTTAGCCATACTGAATTCACGTTCACGACGCAAAACTTTTAGATTTGCGACGTCTTTTTAATTAACAAGTAGTATTTCCCACGTTTTTCTTTTTAACTAATACCTTTTTTATTTCATCAATCTTCAATATTGATGTTTTAATGACAGCGACTGACAGTGACATTTACAAATGTTGCATGCTTCGTTCTTTGTCATTAAAATAGTTTTATAATACTTCCAAATCAACTTCTCAACTTTATGACAATTTATCTCAAGTAACTATTCTAGTTTAAATAGTATAGTGTAAATAAAGTACAAAAAAAAACAACTAAATGAATTTACGTTGTGAGGGATCTTTGCAATAAAACTATTATTTCCTCACATTTCCAGGTTCTTTATTCATGTTCTGACACATGTTCTTATTTTTCTTAAACTCTAAAACAAACGTCACTTCTCTTTTGACACATTTGTACAAAATAGGTTTTAATCTACAACACACTCCCGGGGGAGGCATACAAGGTTTTAAAACAATAAAATTATCACACAAAAAAAATCAACAACTTTCAAATCAACATAGTATATAAAAGCGACCAAAACAACAGCAAGGGTCAGAACTTCAACAACATCTGTTAATCTAAACTAAAACCTAATTGGAGGCATTATTGTGCGTCCTGACCTCGTTGTAATACCTGAGGGAGGGTTATCGTTAATACTAGCATCACTCGTCACATTACCTGTGTCTGAAGGCCCTTTATGTATGGGTACATTGTTGAGCCATTCTTGAGAGACTGCTGAGACTTCAAGAGGAAATAATCTTTGATACGGTCTCACCTTTTCTCCTGAAGCTGTTTTAACTCTAGCTGTTCTTGTACACCCATCTCTCCCTGTAAAGGTTTCTTTTATTATTCCAATAGGCCAATGTAGCCTGTGTGATGATTCAGCTTGTATAATCACTATATCCCCTACTTTAGGCTCTCTCTTATTCTCTTTTCCTTTACTAATCAATAGTGATAAATACTCAGTCTTAAATCTCTTTCTAAAATCTTCTCTTAATTGTTGTAGATACTTGTATCTAATGTTCAAATTATTATGATCAAGTTGATCTAAGTCCGGTGTATCGTTAGACGGTAATCCATGCAGGAACATCATTGGCGTTAACGGTCTAACGTCTCCCATTTCCACATAAGTAAGCGGTCTACTGTTTATGACTGCCTCACAGTCGCACAATATCGTAGATAGCTCAATCCAATTAACCGATGCTCTGCCCAATATCCTTCTGAGCATGTCTTTTACTAACCTTATCATTCGCTCCCACCACCCTCCCCACCAGGGAGCTGCTGGAGCTGAAAACTTCCATTGGATATTGTAAGAGCTTGTTTCTTCTTCTAACTCTTTCCAATTTACTTCCTTGAACTGGGCCTTGTAGTGTCCACCCCAGTTTTGTTGGTATTGCTACTAAATTGTCATCTAACCGAATGAAGTTTTCTTTAATAATGCAACCTAATTGATCCGATCCAATTAATATACTAATATCTTTGATACTTTCCGCTGCGTCAGTTAACCAGATCTGATGCCTCCTCAAGTTTTCTATCAGCTTTGGGTCTTGCACTTTGGGTAAACTTCCGCAAAGCACATCTTGTTCTAATGCTGTCATAGTAGTATGAAACTTATCATCTAAACTACTTACTCTAAACTTGAAGACTTTATGCATTTTTGCTGGTTTCTTCACACCGCTAAATAACGAGTGGCTGAGGTTCTCGTTGCCTGTTACCTGAAGTCCAAGATCTTCTGCCAGCTCCCTCTTTATATATGTCCTCTGTGAACCAGAATCTAGAAGTATTCTTATTTTCTTCTCTTGTTTACCATTAGAAACTTTGACTACTAGCGTCTGTAACAAGGTAGTTATGTCATTACTTATGAAACTATTGTTTACTTCCTTATTGTTTTCACAATGTTTTTCTGTTGTGTTCTGCTCACAGATCTTCGGTTGTGCGTGGAGCTTTGGACATAACATAACAACATGTCTCTTACTACAATACATACATCTAATAAATGCTATACAATACTTGGCGAGATGTCCTTTCTTTAAACATATGTAACACCCACCTTTTTTCCTTAATGCATTTTTCTTTTCTTCCAGTGACAGCTTATCTGCTTTGCTGCACTCTAGTGTGTTATGACTTTTGTCGCAGAAAAAACAGACTATCACCTTACCTTCTCTATCATTTTGTTCCTGCTTCGTCACGAAACACGCCGTCGTCGGAATGACCTGTTTTTGAAACGTGTTACAAAAAGAAGACTTGGCAAGATTACATCTGGCCTGTGCCTCAACTTCATTTTCTAAGAATTCCATCAACTGTTTAAGTTTCGACCCTTTCTGGCTTGGTATTTTAGTCCATTGTAATAAAATGTCATCTGGTAATGATGACTCTATTAATGGTAATAAGATGCATTCGTACTTTTCCCTACCTATTCCTAAAGATTCTAAAATTTGTAAATTAACAGAAATTTTATCAAAAATGTAAATTATATCTAAGTTATGTTTTGTTAGAACAACATCTAAAATTTCTCGGACATAAATTTCAATCAAAATTTCATCCTTGGCGAAGCGTTTCTTCAATGTGTCTACTACCTTCTCATAGTTCTCCTTTGTAGGCGGATAACTTTCCACTAATGCTCTTGCCTTCGAATGTGGAGCCATGCAATTTAATAAATAAGTAAATTTATCTTCGCTTTGGATTTTTTCGTCCAAATGAATTTTTTCATACTGCGTCCAGAATGCGATCCACGACTTCGGGTTATCATCAAATTTTCGCATTTCTATTTTAGGTAGGTTCAATGGTATCTGAGTACATCCCTGTTTGCTTGAGCCTGCTCCATTACATTTTATTTGCAGCCATCTTTTCTCTATTTCTTGACAGTCGTTAAATTCGTTAGTTATTGTTTCTTCGTCGTAGTTGACGTCTTCTAATAAAATTTCTTGTATTCTTTGATCTAAACTTATTATAGCTTTGAATTTCGCTTCTAAAAATTCAATATCGGCGTCTGTAAATTTTTCCTTCGCCGCGTGTCTGTTAAAAATACGTCTGAATTGGCACCTTTCTCGGGTTAATTTTTTAAGGTCCATTTTTATTCGTATTCTTCGTGCTATCTATATTAATCCAAATCAATTTTACATGATTTTTTAAGTCACGGTCGCCACTTATATATGTGAGGGATCTTTGCAATAAAACTATTATTTCCTCACATTTCCAGGTTCTTTATTCATGTTCTGACACATGTTCTTATTTTTCTTAAACTCTAAAACAAACGTCACTTCTCTTTTGACACATTTGTACAAAATAGGTTTTAATCTACAACACACGTAAAATTAAATTAATTTTTCCTTGCTTATATAAATAAATATTTTTTAAACAATAAATACATTAAAAAGAAATTAATACTAAAGGATATGAATTATTCCTGTTAATACCTTTGTTAGCCATCGTTTTACAATAATCTAAAAATTACTTACTTCCTTTTTGCTGAGTAAATTATTTGTTCTTACTATTGCAGCAAAGGTTTTGTTGCTATCATAAAACGCTTAAACTTTGTGGAAAAATTAGAACAATATGTTTACTTTGGAAATCTAATTTAGGCCATGCATTAAACATAATACTTATTTATATGAAATAGGATAACAAATTGCCACTGACCTTCGACGGCTAAAAAGTTATCTAATTTATTAGTTTGCCCAGACTAATAAGGATTAAAGTTTCATAATGATGTCGATTTACAACACATTTGGTAAAACGTTATGAAAGCGATTACATATAAGAGCATTGTTTATTTCAAATGAATTCTAAATAATTTCATCACGTAATAAAAAATACAAATTAGGTTAGAGATGTAGTTTGATATTTGGCTAGACAATGAATAACCGTTTTTGTTACTTATTAAGATTGTACAAAAATGTAATCAACATAAAATAACAAAAAAAAACGGTTTAAAAAAAGGGTTGATAGAAATTTAACTTAAAGAAAGATAACTAGTGTTCTCAAATTATTGTTTAATACACGATCCTTAAAATTTCAATAACACAATAACACAATGGTGAATAAAACAAAAAAAATCTGAAAAAAAAGAACTGAAAATTTATTAACCATTTAAAAACTTGGCAGAACGAATCAAACGAGCAAATGCAAATGAGGTTGCGTCGTTTTATTACAGAGTTCCTATGACCACCTTACAGCTCCATCATCAGATCAACACCATATCATTATGACATTGCATTGTCACGAGACTTATACATGTATACAAATTTTAGCTTAATCGGTTACCGGGGAGTGGATGAAATTTAATTTGCAAGATTTGATGCCACAAATTAGGACAGATAAAACTAAGTAAAAGCTTGTAATAAATGTGATTATAAGTAACATTTACTTAAAAACTTGCAACCGACTATATTAAGTCAAACATTGCCGAGTCATAATCAAATAAAAACCGCCTGATTAAAATATTAATTAATAATTAATCGTAAGTTGCAAATACGAACAGATCTGAAAAGTGACTTATGTATATACATTTTAATTTATTTACTAGGTACCTATATTAGAGAGGAATCATAGTACCGACAAAACTATAGATTAAAATAGACCGGATATACGATATCCGGTCTAATTTAATCTTAGTTTACAGTAATCTACACTTACTACTGTAAGCTAGATAAAAATTATGTGGTTACTCAGAATAATTAGTGGTATGTATATTATATTGTTTACCTACTACTTGGAGATTTTTAGTGTGTCTTTAGTGTTAAAACACAAGTTGAAAATTAATACATATATTTTTTTAATTTTATCAATCTTGTTGTATATAAATTAGTGCTCAATGTTAGTATGTAAAACAAAAATACTCTCTGCTGATCCCTTTGCGTTGTAGGCATGAGTGCTGTGACTTGTTGATGACCTTTAATACGGTAAAGGTTGATCTAATAACCTGTCAGAACACATCCTAAATTGAGTTCATTACCTTTCAACTTTTACATGTTTTAGGTCAATTTCGTTACATTCCATAACAATATTCGGTCTTTTCATATAAGGGGCTTTCATTGCTCAAGGATTTATAATTCGTCGTGCATGTGCGTGGGAGATTCAAAGGATCGGTTACAATACATTTTGATTTCTCATTCAGAAAGCAGTTGAACAGCAAGCAACACAGTTTTCTTTTCTTATTTCAAATTTAACGCGTGAAAATGGTGCATCCGCGAGAAATTTATTCTCGGCTACTAAAAATTATATTTGTAGGTATTAAATAAATGTGCTTTAATAGAATTTTTGACATATATTAATGATTTTACTCGTCTCCAGATTATTACGTTATCGGTATCCACAGAAGGAATTACCGTGAGTCCGTCTTTATGTCCTACAAATAAAATAGCACCTCACAGACGTGTGCTAACGTCTAGTTATGGCACTCAACGAACTTTTGGAGCTTTCTATGATTTATTAGTGCCGGATAATTTACAATCCAACCGTCCCAGTTTACAAGAAGAACCTTTAAATGATCCAGAAGACTGTGGAGAAATAGATGATTATGATGAAAATGATGTGGGCTCAGGTACGAAACTTGATTAATGCCTTTGTTATATTAAATAATTAATGTAAAATTAATTTTACCTAAAAAAACTGTACCAGTGACACAGTGTAAAGCGTATTGGATTTTTTTTTGTATATTTTGTCCGCAACGCGTCTGGCACTCATTGACTAATACGGATGTCTATATGTGACTAGTAAGTGAACTGTTGACCCCGTTTTGGTCCATATTACAAAAACACTTTATTGTTTTCAGCAACAACGGAATCTGGCAGGAGACATAGCATCGATAATCGATTCTTTTTAGGGAACTTCTTTTCTTTTTTGCGACCACCGACCGATGGTTATCCTTCAGTTTTACAACCCGGTAGACCTGGTCGACCAACACGACCGCAGTACGGGTCTGGCGGATACTTCAGTGGTAATTATTACCATCCACCATCACATATAAGGCCATCAGGTGTGCAGCATTACTAATTAATTAAATTTTTTTACACAAAATACAATGTTATAAATGCATTTACAATCAGGAGAAGAGCCTAATAATAGAAGGGTTCTCTTAAAGCTTATCATACCATAGGGACGGGAGTTTTAGTAGGTGTTGTCTATGAATTGGTAAATGTGATCAAACTTGTTGCATTTATCAAGATAAAGTACATTTATTTTTAATAACTGATAATAGTATAGCTGTATTTATAAATAAGTAAATTCTTGTGAAATGCGGTGACTAAAGGGCAACAATAACAACTTTTGCCTCAGCGAAAGTAATAAAGGTTATAACGGGATGCACTTTCCTTCAGATTACGTCAAACCTGTTCATGAAGATGCTCAAGAAACGACCGCGGCCTACCGACCCGGCGTTGTAGGGGCTCCACTCGGTCATGTGGTAGGGGTCACACAAGTCAGGCCCACCAACAGACCGCCAGAAACAACATCAAAACTAAACTCCAAGTATATAAATAACATACAATTCTCGACGCTCACTCAAGGAAACTCGAACAGGCGTCCTCGGGATAGAATAATAAATTATGCTAACAATAATGGTGTATTCGGCTCATTTCTAGATTTATTCTTTTAATAAAAACATTGATTTAAAAAATTGTTTTATTGACAAATACATTTGGTATCGATTAATGTAATAACCAGTTTAGTTTTGCGTTTGTGATTGTAATACATTTGCTGAATCATTATCATTGCAAATTACGTTCTACTGTCAGTACCATGTCGACAACTATGCGTAATTGCAATGTGGTAAAGATTAGTTAATAGGTTATCCCACCTACGTATCTCCGATGGTTAGCGAGCGCGTGACAGACATCATTTAGTTGTTGTTTGAACCGTATGTTCGTACAATTTTTATAGTTCATTTTCCGTAATTAATTCGTTAGTGTTACGATGGTATCGCGCGATGTCATTGAATATTTTGATGAGTTTTATTTTGTTAAATGTATCCGAGTGTTTCGGTTGTGCACACTGGTGTCTAGTTCACCGCAGCTTCGTTGTGAATAAAATGTTCGTGACCTTTCTAAGCTTATTGATGTTATGTTTGGCGGGACATTTGCAATGTGAAGGTAGGTTGAAACGAGGGAACTTAAAAGTTGTGTACTTCATAAGCAAGAATTTCGCTTAGTTCTGTAACCGATAGTGATTTAAACAGTTCTATACAGCCAACCCGGCCCAGGTTTTGAATCCCTTTTCATGCAAAATGGCCTTTATGATTTTCAAGAATAGTGTGTATATTTTATCGAGTCGATATAGACATTTGAGATTTAATATACTATTATATTACAGAACACAACCCTTATTTGGATACTTTAAAAATATTTCGTTGGAAGAGTGTACAAAAGTACGTCGAAGTTCGACCAGGCGCATTTCTATTTTACTGGTTTTATTACGCCGATGGCACGTCAGTTGGAGCTGACAAAAAGCCACTCATCATATGGATACAAGGAGGGCCGGGTCTCGCGGCTAGTGGGATCGCAAACTTTGCTGAAATTGGACCCATTGATATGAATATGCAATCGCGTAATCATACTTGGGTAAGTTAAAAGAACTCATGTTTTAAATATTTTAACCTGACGTCGATTCGCCGTGAATTTTACAAGTATGAAGTAAAAGATAGAAGCAACAATGGGGTATTGTACTGTCACACGTCTTGCTTCGTAGATTTCGTCATTGTATGAAGACTGAAAATTACTTAATTTATTAGTCATTGTAAGTCAAAGAGAGGCGTTGGATAATTTATTGTTTTCAATTCGTATTGACAAAAACGTAAAAAATCGACTAATGTCAAAGTTTAATGGTTTGCGATGATTTGAGGATGTTATTCATTTTAGGTGAAAGGACGGAATTTGCTGTTAATTGATCACCCAGTAGGCACTGGCTTTAGTTACGTGACGAACAAATCTTTGTTAGTAAAAACTGACAGACAAATGGGTAAGTCAATAGTTATTAGTTTGTATTATATTAGCGACTATATCAACATCGCGCCGGCAACGCATCTGTAGTTTCTACAGTGTTGCAGATGTCCATGGGGGTCGATGATTACCTCGGTGTTACTTATAAGAAAAATTGTAGAGTTATTAATTAGGTAAATAATTATAGGAACGAGTATATCCAACAAAATACAAACCTATAACTGTTTATTGAGATGTATTAAATGCAGTTTTACTTATTACTTCTGCATATCTTGTAACAAAGATGGAACGTTGCAATGTGGTAACGATTCGGCTTAATAACTTCAATTATTGCAGCACAATTAAAGATTTGTATGGTCGAGTTAGAACATACGACTGGTTTTTATTTGGATGTAAGATAAAAAATCTAAAGATTAATCAAGATTTCTTAATCTTAGTTATATGCATGGTTTTTAATTTAATATTTTTTCCCTGTATTCGGTTTCATCGAGCGTGATAAATGCATTGTATGCAATTGTTTGTTTTTGTTCGTTACTTTTTATTGTTATGTAAATTAAACTTTTTCAAATATTTTTTTCTCAGCGTTAGACCTTACGAAAGTTATAAAGGCGTTCTTTAAAACGCATAAACAATTTCGTAAAACACCCACATATCTCTTCGGTCAGAGCTACGGGGGCAAACTGTGTCCGAGATTGGGCGTATATTTGCACACGGTACTGAAGGCTCGTTTTATTTTGCATGCATTGCTTGTTGCATGCAATGTTGTATTATTATTTATTGAGATTTTTTTATAGTTGCTTGTAATTTCAGGCAATTGAAAAGAAACGGCTCAAGATGAATTTAAGAGGTATCGGTATTGGTAGCGGTTGGGTTGATCCAAAGGAGAGTACGTTAGTGCAACCAAGTTTCCTTTATACTATGGTGTGATATATATTTATTTATTGATATTATTAACGAGTTGTAGTTTTTTGTGGCTAATTCTGAAGGAATTCTGTAACTTCTAATATGCCAGGAACACGGATGTGTGTCAATAGTCAATGTTTTTATAATAATTCGATATTTAAACGATTATATCAGTGTTATAAAGACTTATCATACTACTAAACGTTTTTAGTTGTAATTTTTTTATTACAGAACTGAGTGTATTATCATGAAATATAATTATCGTCTTATTTTAGGGAGTGATCGATATCACAACATACGAAAAAACTACGAACTTAGTAAAGAAAATGGTGAATTATATAGATAAAAAAGATTATGTATACACTGAGAAATTGAATACATTGATGTTTCGCATATTAAATATGGAGGCTGGTATGGAGATAAATTTTAATAACGTTAACCAAGCCAGCCCGTATCCTGCATTAGATGAATTAGCAAGAAAAGTCAATGAATACGTCAAACCCACACTGACGCTAGTAAATCAAAGTTTGCAGTGGAACTATATCTCGGATGATGCATTTTTTACTTTGAATAACGCATTCTTTGTGCCATCAACTTCATTCTGTAAGTTTAAAATTTTAATTTATGTGTTTATCTTACATCTCTTAACATTAGTTGACATTTCCAAAATTATCGGACATAAAATACGTAAATAAAGCATTAATATTATATGTATTTGATAAAGCGTTTTAAAATGAAATTAGTTACTAAAATTAATTTTTACAGTAGAAAAACTGCTAAATAAAACTTCATTGAAGATAGCTGTATACAATGGCAACTTAGATGTTGTCACACCTCTAGCGGGTGAGTTTTTAAAAACATATATTGCAAATTAAATATTAAATAATAATACTATACAGAAATTATTTTTACGTTGGCACCATAATTTTCTCAGAAATTTCCTCCTAATTTTTAACATTTTTTTATTTAGGTGCATCAAATTGGGTACACAAATTAAGATGGCACGGTGCAGAACAATTCAGGAATGCAGAACGAGTACGCATAAATGGTTATAGAAATGGATTTTACAAAAAAGCGTATCAACTTAGTTTCTGGTCCGTTTTTGGATCCGGACATTGGGTATTATTTTTTAATATGATTAATGTATCATTTTGATCGATTAGATTAAGTACTGCCGTATTTTTTATAATCTTAACAGTGGTAGAGCCCGCTTTAACATCTTCGCACGAATCGGCCCGGCTCGCCCGGTGAAATACCACGACGACACCCGTTAAGTGGAAGCAATTCCGCGTTTCGTCTGAAGAGTGTGCGTCCCGGAGGCCTAATTTAATCCTCTTTCCCTTTACATCCTTTTTTTTATAAGGAAAGGATGGGACGTGGAAGTGGACTTTCCGGATGAGAGGATGCATGGGATGGGAAAATATTTTATTTGTGTGCATCCTCTCCTCCGTCGATTAAAGGTAGGCAACGCTTATGCAATTGCGTATGTCTATGGGCAACGGTCACTTCGCTATTTCAGCGATTTCAGGTGGCCGCTCGCTCGTTTGCCACCATATGATAAAAAAATCTACTTTTTCACTTTGACTAAGACTTGATAGCATCATAAAAATGTAATATTTTTCAGGTCCCTGAAGAAAATCCAGTTGCAATGGAACAAATATTAAACTACGTGATGTCTGAAGAATTATAATAAAAATATTGTTTTGTGTTTTATTATTTGTTGGTTATTAAAAAACAGAAATCAATGGTAATCGTATATTCCATAATTCCTTGCTATACATTTATTTACACATAATAAATTGATTATAAATGAACATATATAACAATAAAAACACGCTTGTTCGTCGGAGCACCGTGTCAAGATAAAAAATAATGACCATCCAAAAATTACAAATTCGTTCATTAATTAGTCTTATATTCATTTACTAAAAACATTATGTCAATAGAATATACAACAAAGAAATAAATTATTTATAAATTATAATTTGATTTAAAATTCAAATATTTATGTAGGATCAATTACAAAGAGCATAATTTCTAAAGTCTCTATATTTAACAACAAAATAAAGCGTAAATTTCAAATCTCACAAGAGACATTTCCTTTATCTGTCTTCCGTATCGTATAAGTTTGTCTCGTTCGTTAGATTTACTGGCAACTTCAGAGCTATTGCGTCTCTATTGTGATATAAAAAGTACCAAAGATGTAGGTAAATATTGAAAACTGACTGACTAAGAACTGGAGAGAAAGAATACCAATTTTATTTAACTCTTGAACGAATGGAATCCTACAGTATTTTTTGTTTAATTTTTAAAAACAACTTTTGAATACACAAGGTATATTGTTTTTTATTTTATTTTTGTAATTTTCTGCTAACGCACAACATTTTAACAATATTTTTGTACTAACTACAAGTTTTAACTGAAAACATAAGAGATAAACAGAGAGAAATAGTAAAGGGGGAAGTAGAAGACAAAAGTTTTTTCCTTCCTCCTTTGTCGCCATTATACATAATAATAATGCATATGTAAATTTTAATTGATCCCTTACAAATGTATTAAAAGAATTTTTATTTCGTTCGATAAAATGCAACATTTCTTTACGTATAATAATGGCAGTTAAATCGTTGTAGATTTAGGTTATAGTTTTATCACAATAAATAAAACAAAAATATATGAATATACCATACGACTAGCGAACCATATTTTAATAGATATAGTAAGAGTGGCAACATTATGATTCTGCTAAGCAATTAGCAGCTTCAAAACCTACGTATTTAGTTACAAACTCCTTTACCACGCACCGTTGACAGATGCAAAAAAAAACTTTGACAGCTTAGCACTTCCATTTAAATACGGGAAATGAGCCTCTGGGGCTTAATTGTATTCCATAATGGAATTATTTGAAGACTACGTAAGTCTGACTTCATTGAAACATGTGTCACATACTCTGACAGGTTTGGTGTTGCCAGGTAATGCGACAGTTTTGTCGCTGCATGCCGCGCAGAATATATGGCCACACCGTCTACAGTGATGCTGAAACGAATAAATTATCATAAAAATTTTAATAATAATATATATTATACGAAAAGAAAAAAATACAAGCTAAAAATTAAAAAAATAAAGTTCGTATGTTGCGTTTAAGGCAATGGAAATATAATAAAGTCTGTAACAACTATATATTAATTTATTTTAGTATAACCGGTCTATGTAAACTCTTACCTTTCTCCTTGTAATATTAAATTCCTTAGCACAAGCAGCACACGCCACCGCATCCTTGTCACTTGTCCAATTTGGTGTTTCTTCAGTAGAAGCATGAGCTTCTTTCTCTAAAAGCTCTGCTAATTGAAGCTTATTCTCGCTTAAAGTTGCACCCACTTCTTCCAAAGTCTTCTGAGCTTCTATATACTGTGCTTTAAGAGTATGCTGTTCTTCTTGTAAAGCTATATATTTCTATACAAATAAAAAAATATGATATTTAACCTAATTCATTTTCTTTCACGGCGTGTTAGATAAAGAATAACTAATATTATATACTTACTTTTCCTATAGATTTTAACGATTCCACTTCTTGTGTTAATATTGATATTTTATCTCTATCACGCATCATAGAATCCTGCGAAATCACAATATACTGAAAAAAACTATTGATTTGTGTAATATAAAGGATATTTTAGCCGAATTTAAAAGGAAGGTTATTAATTCGTCTGTACTTTTTATTATGTCCCGGTTCAATTAGTTTATGATTGGTGAATCATCATGCCACGTCAAACCAGGGGCTCTAATCTATAGTAAATATAAAGGCAATTGATAACTAATAACAGAGTTGTTTTACAGATATGTTATTACAACTAAATTTTGCTATTTGTTATTTTTATTTTAATTTTGCCATTGGTGTCACGACCGTAAGCAAGGATATTAATTGACACTCATTAAATGAACCGTATGGAAACACGTGGGTTTAATTAAAACGAGTAGGTCAACTTAATTTGTGTGATAATCAGACTGAAAGTGTCTACTAATTACACACCAAATAAAATGTAACCATATTTTTAAGGATATAAAATCTGTCTGTTTCTCTTAAGATATAAGTTTATTATGGCTAACATTTTGATAGCGATTTCTGGCGAAATTTCTCTTTTAATATTTATATTTTACACCAAAAATTCAGTTTATTAAATTTCTTGGATTTTGATATATCATGTGGTTTGTCATGTTTTTTTTTTTACTTTTTGTTGTAGTCATAGAATACCTGCAGCGATATTCTCCACTCCCTCTCAATCTTCAAGTCTCCCTCTGCGGCTACTGCCCTTGTCTCTGCCGCGGCCGCCTTCTGTCCTAGTGATCTGGCACTTTCTTCTAGATTCTTCTTTATTAACTTATCTTCTTGTAACCTATACGGTAACCAGATGGTACGTCATTTCATATTGTTATATGTTTAAGATTCTTTAGTTTTTTCTTTCAAGCAGTGGGATCGTCCATTAATCAGGTTTTTTAGCCCCTTTCTAACCCTCACCATCCCTCAGAGAATATGTGGTGAGGTTTTAGATTACTCTTCACCCTCATAACTAAACCACGTATATTTTTAGTGACAAAGTGATTTTTTTTTAAATATTACTAATTGATTGACTGAATTTACGTCATCAGTTAGAATGTAACTCGTGCCATCTTATTTTAGGCCTCCTTCTCTCTTCGTGATTTTTTCGGAACCCCTCCCCCTTTTCGAGCCTCATCTGATCAATGGACGATTCCCATGAGGTTATTTGATTATTGACATAATACAGTACAAAATAGTAGTGTATTATAGATTGCTTTAAATGAAAGCATAACTTTTTATTAATAAATATATTACATAAAAAAGAATGTTCTCATGTAGAATGAGTGATGTAAAATTATCTTTTATTACTGTATTATATATAATGGATGGGTGTAAGTTTGTATTTTAAGGTATTAATCCAAGAGGATAGTTTTGATGTGGAATTCTAAAAAAATTAAAACTAAACACAACTGTAAACTAAAGTGCAGAACAATTATTTGATGAATAAATTTACATGGAACATATTATTCGGTCAGGTTGAAAAATCATATAAGTAACAAAAACAGTTTGGAATAATTATTATTAAGGAATAATTTAATATCTAGAAATTAAATTCTACATATAGGTTTGTATGATTTACTTTGTATGGCATGCAAACTCAATATATTGATAATGGCAAACCTACACAATAAACATAAAATAAATAAAGCTTGTTTCGGTTTTGTATTGAATAAAATACATTTATAGAATGAATATACTTTATTACAAATAAGGCTTTTACATCACTATGGCCTCCGTGTTACAATGTTTAATAAATCTAAAATTTCTTAGGTACATTTCATTCTAAATAAGCGACATTTTTTTTTATAAATATGACTTTAATCGGCATTCAAAATTTTTTTTAAATTATTATATATTTAGAATAAATGAGATCGAATAGTAAGGCTATGAGTTATACATAATATTATTCTGAATTGGAATCACAAAATTAATACTATTAAAGTCAGTGAGAATTATGGTAATCACCCATAAACTTATAAATATACGTTTTTTAAACATCACAATACAAATTTGTATAACGTAATGAAATACAAAAAAAAACATTAAATATCGAAAATAAACATATATTTGCACTCGTTAGGTACTAAAATAACTATATAATGTTTCAATCACGATTTTTTTAATCTTAGTTTTAAAAAATAACAAATGTAAAAAAAAAAATGAATACATTAACAGTAGACCTAAGTATTACGTAATAGCAATGAAAGCTAAAGCGAATAGCATTGCCATTTCGAAGTTTTATTACGTTTGTATGACTTTATCAAAATATAACGTTTTTTTTAAATCACAAAATGTCCGCGAAGTCAGCGGTTTACCGTGAGAGTTTGCCAATATCAATACAAGAGTCGCCTCCCGACGCGCCCTGCAAGCGTGCAGCGCTTCGCTACGTGCGTCTCGATTACGTGATATGTCAAGCGGTAACATATAATCGATATCTCACATCACTAGTGACGGCCGATTACGAATCGATAATCGAATTTGACTATCGATTTGTAACATCGAAATTTAATTTGATCCTTTTATAGGAATTAAACAAAATTTTTACAAACAACGAAATGCTTAATATATTAATTTAATTAATTCTCAATTAAAATTACTAATGCGAAATATAAATCTTCCATATAAAACCATAGCAATTTAGACTAGATAGTGTCAAAATAATGACGGTTGAATGAAAAATAATGCCGAAAACCATGTTTTTTTACCTTACCCATTTTTTTACTATGAAATGTTTCAAATCGATTATTTGATTCGTAATCGGCCACATCCAATTAACACAAAGAGTAGACAGTCGATTCTTTGCAGGCCGGCGGAGGCGTGTCATATAAAATAAAAAATAAACCTACTTCTCATCGAGCTGATGTATCGTGCTGCCCATTGACTCAGTCTTTGCTTCCAATTTGGCAATTAGCTCTGTTTTATGTTTCAAGGAACTTTCACATTCCTAAAACAAAGCCAGTATAGTTTAGCTAAATGAATTAACCATTATCATAATTTACGTCTGTTAGCAAGCATAAATATAATTAATATGCGTGTCTAAAACTATGTTAGTCTGTGGTAATTCCATTTTGACGTTATATTAGATGCATAGGTATTGAATACTAATGTAAATATAATTCTAATCAAACCGTATAACTAATTTGTAAGATTATTGTGTAACGAGCCTTAAAATAAATTGTCGTAGAAGTGATTTTCTAATAGGAAACACCACCTAAATTGGGGCTTTAGTATGAATAGTGAATTTAATAGTATTAAAACTTCAATCTATTCGAGATTCTTTTTTTTCGACGCTATTATTTTTTCTAAATGGTGGTATTTCCTGTAGGTTCAACTTTTTGCTAGGTGGACCTTCGTCTTTCTTTGTGCGAATATCAACTCTCTCAGCATTTGTCTCGCTAGAGGGAGACCGCAACGCTTTCACCAACTCATGGTCAGATCCTAGAAAGTGGTTATATTTTTCAAGGTTGTGTAGTATTTTGCCAATTTGTTCAGCCTTCCCTTGTAGCCTGGACACCATTTCACCTTTCTGCGTGAGTTCCATTTCACATTCCTTCCATATGTAAAGCGCGGCATTGATGAATACAGCATTTCATTAGTACGATATACAATAGATATATACATTAGTTAATATGCTAATATGGCTGAATATGATAATGAAACATATAACATGTACATTTATATATGTATATACATATATAATAGATGGTTTATTCTTTGTAGAAACTGTAGCATGACATATACGATAGATTTTTATAATATCAATTTAGAAATTGGATTACATTAATTTTGCAATTTATATTAAAAACAAGCAAAAACTCAGACCATAGACAAATTAAAAATATGCCTCATCATGCTGCAATCTCTAAATAATCAAGCTCAAAGCATACAAATATAAAATAACGTATAAAACGATATGATACGAGCTAAGCATAAGCTAAATTAATAAATCCGCAAGACGAACAGATTGCCTCGTCGTAATCTCGCCCACGCGAAGTGAATGGCCTTTAAATCATTACCTCACAATGCAACCAAACACATGCTTTATACTAAAACGTACAAATAAAAAAATATCACAGACGCAAACACAAAAAAATGCAAACGATAAAGAAATCCACGCAACTATAGCAATTTCTATGACCAGATTAGTACATACTCAGGTGTCTTTGTTAATGTCACCTTGTCGTATTGAGGTCAACTAGCATTTCCTGTCGTGACAAGCGGACCGTGACAACCAATTGTCAAACAGTTACATCAATGTATTTAAATTGTAACAAAAAATAAAAATTCTCACCTGCAACTTCTTGTACATCTCCAAATTAATCAATTTTATATCATCAAGTTGCCTCCTCAGAGATATAATGGTGTCCTGTTTGTCGTGGATGTCTTTCTCCAGCAATTTCATTGCCACTTCCATTTCCGCTTTCAATGATATCTGGAATACATTAGTAATGGAATTTGATTAAACTTACCTATAGATTAAAATTAAAAAAATAATTTGATATAACAAAACTAAAAAAAAGTTTAATAAGGTTATTTTAACAACCACAATGTCCGTCGTTGTTTTCTATAAATTAGTCAATATGCTATTTATAACGATGAATAATTTATTTTGTAACCAAATTGTTAGTATTATTTATTTACTAGCTGTCGCCCGCGACCCCTTCCATGTGGAAATAAAAAAAAACTTAATAAGCTTATGTATTCTTCCAGACTATGTTCTACGTCTATGACAAATTGCAACCGGATCCGTTCAGCCGTTTTGAAGATACCTTCACACAAATACCCATCCATCCATCTAAACTTTCGCATTTATAATATTAATTAGATTACCTGCAAATCCAATTCTTTTTGTAGTTCCGTATTCTTCTTCCTTTCTTCCTCCAACAACTTTCCCATTTCGGAATCTTTCTCATTCTTAGATTTATCCGATGAAGAGCTCTTTACGCTATGTTTCTCCTGAAAAATAAAAATGTCATTGAAATTAACTTTTTGCTTTTTTTTACGTCAATATTTTGTTCCCATATACTTTGAATGAAGTGATAGTCGGTCTATCTATCTATTTAATCTGCCATATTTTCGAGATACAACGTTATCTAGTGTTTCTAAGTAGCGAATAGTTTACTAAGCGATAGACATTTGATTCTATGAAATCATCGAGGATAAAGAATAAGATGACGTAATAAAATATGCAAACGATATTAACTGTACGTGTAATCCTTGATAAATATGGCAAAACGACCACATTATCGGTTAATATACAGATAATTATATGGAATTGAATAACATCTATATATATAATAAAATAAAGTCGTTTTAGTTACACTATAACTCAAGAACGGCTTTACCGATATGGCTGAAAATTAGTGAGGAAGTAGCTTAGAGCCAGGAGACGGACATATGATACTATTATTTAATTTTTATTTTAAATTTATGCCTTGAAGAGCTTTTTTATTTAACTTATCTACATATTAAGTTTATATAACCACGCGGACGGAGTCGCGGGCGACAGCTATTTTACTATAAACAAAGCTTAAACGTCAACAACAATTAAACAAGCAAATATCAAGGAACGTCAATCGGATTTAAGGTTTATTTATAATTTTATTGCCCCAAATATTAAGGCCATTCTTGCTTAATTCGTAATATTTGGGGCAATAAAATTATAAATAGAATACCTTAAATCCGATTGATGTTCCTTAATATTTGCTTGTTTAATTGTTGTTGACGTTTGAGTATAAACAAAAGAAACGCAACAAATGGAACTGCGAGGTTAGTGATAAAGAAAAAAGTGTTTAATTCAAGTTGATTTCAATATATACACATTACGGACAGCTTTTGTGATGCATAATCTTCACACGTGTGTATTGTACTTCGCTAGTGACCTATTAAGATTCGTACATTCCTTTCATCTTATCTCATTATTGTGTCATCGGATTAGATAATTTTCACTGCGTACTCGATATTATGAATTAAGAAATCGATCAATAAATGTATTAGCCCCTTTTTAGGGTTCTGTATCTCATAGGAAAAAAACGGAACCCTTATAGGATCACTTTATTGTCCGTCCGTCTGTCTGTTATGATACAGCAAAAATTATTGTTAAAAGTCGGTAATTTTATGTATTAAACCATTTGATCGAAATTCAGATGAAACTAGTAATATTTTACAAACTCAGTTAGTCTCTGACTCAATGCGTCCAGTTACCGCGGCCTTTGAAACATTGCAATGAAATAAAAGATTTAACTTGGTCAGGGTTGATGTCAATAATCCATGAAGATTTCAACAGTTTGACTGATTTTACAGTGAAGTTATAGCTCATCGATAAACTTATATAAAAATGGCTAAACACTCACGTATATTCGACAGGTGCCGCCATCGGACGAATATTCGTGTTTAGCCGTTTTTATATAAGATTATTATAATGTCTCACGAAAGTTTGAATAACTCATCGATAAAGTTATATCTCATGAGTTATTCAATTTTGAATTTCGAATGATTTATTATTGCTCATGCGCATAAAATGTAAACATTGTGCAATAAAACTTGTGGTTTATGATTGAATCGTCTCTAAACATGAATATAAAAAGAACTAAAACAGTTGCTTTAATTTCTTTTTCCAACTTTTATTATCTTAAATGTTCTAGCCAGATTATAGGCATAGATTTAACATATATCTAAAAATCTATAAAGGTAATAAATACTATTTTTACGATAAATAATATAGACAAAGTCATATTTTACAGCGTTATTAGCTGGAATTTAGTCGATTACAGGACACAAGTCTTTGGCTACACTTCCATATATGGACTTCCGTTTTCTTACAATCATTACCAGCCATCTTCAAAAGGTCATCGGTCTGTCCGTTATATACAGTATATTCATGACCCAAGCGAAGTCTAGCAAAAGTATATGTATAGTATTGCGTTAAATGACTTAATTTACAATGCGCTTTGTTTATGGAAATAACAATAACAACTTTGTTTGCATAACAAAGTATGTCAAATGTATAGTGTCAAATGATTGTATGGCGGAAAATATTCGTTTGATGGACTTATTATTTTTTTTAAATCGTTAATATAGATAAAAGTAAGTCGATATGTAAGTTTGACAAGTCCTGTAAATTTATATCAGTACTGAAATATTTATGTGTGTTTTAATTTTGAAATGATTAATTACTGAGTTGCTTATAACATATTAGAAATTAAAAACGTAACAAACTATTTAAACGGGGCTAATAATAAAAAAATCTTACCTCCTCTTCAGAAAGCACCTCTGTTATTTTCATCCTACTGTCTTTGGTTATATCTTGACCTGTACAAAAAAAAAACAACATAAACACGTGTTCGGACGTAAATAAACACTGGCACATTTGTAATAGATAACTAACTTTTAGTCCAAAATTGCGTTCTATTTTGACTCTTTACAGTGGAATTACCCATTTGTACGAAGTAATAACAATATAGCATAACTGTGAACGCAGTAAAATATTTTATTGTATATGTGTGCTCAGACCGGCATACAAATGTCTACTAAGCGAATAAGCGATACAAAAGACCGTGAGTCATCGTATTGCAAGGTGTCTTATCTAATACGGTCTCTATTATTATACGCCGTGAGATTTTCACCAACAAATCTATCGAGGGCTTGGAAATTATAAGGCACCGTTTACATGTGTACAGTTTTTAAAAAGTTTATTTTTTTAAATATATTTTTTATTCGTGACACAAAAAACTTAAATTGAATTGATAATATTCAAGAAATAATCGTAACGTATTTCTTATTAATATAATAAATGTGAAAGGTATATGTGTGAACGTAGGAGAGGATGCACAGAAAGAAAATATTTTCCCTTTCCATGCATTGTCTCATCCGGAAAGTCCACTTCCACTTCCCATCCTTTCCTTATAAGTAAATAGGTGGGAAGGGAAAGAGGACTAAATTAGGCCTCCGGGACGGACACTCATCAGACTGTACTCGGAATTGCTTCCGCTTGACGCGTGTCTTCTGTGTGGTCGTGATATTTCACCAGGCGAGCCGGGACAATTCGTGCGAAGATGTTAAAGGGGGCTCTACCACTGTTTAAGCTGTGATATACTCTCAATATTTAATGAACATATAATACTTACCCAATGCATGTTTCAGCTGATTGTTTTCCTCCACAAGTGTAATCATTGTATTTTTAGCAATAGCAAGATCTTCCTTCATCAGAGCATTGGTGGTTGTAAGAGATTCTACTTTGGCTTGTAAATTCGCCACGGTGGCACTTAAACAAAACAATTTTTTGTTTACATACCAACCTAATTATTTTTTCTTGTTAGTTCAATAACCTTGTTACTAAGGCAACCCGTTAAGTAGAAACACAATTTCAAAGAGTCGCACGGCAACCATTGTTTCAAATCAACTCGTGGGATATTTCAGTAAAAATAACTTTCCAAGAGCATCCGGGTATGACATGTCTATCATCTTCGATAGAAATCAAAGATTTATGTTTACTTTTTCTGCCAAAATGCAGTAAATAAATTTCATTGAAACATATTGTAATCTACTAGATATTGATTACGATATCCATCTACCCTTTATATGATAAAGGTCGTGATTGTATTTAGATTATATCTTAGAACATAATAATCAAACACTTTGCCACAAATAATACGTTGGGCTTCCACTGTCAACAATATTCACGTCTTACAGCAGTGGAGTCCACGTCACGGGTAAGATGTAGAAATCATGACATTTTTTAATAAAAAAATTAAAACTGTCACATACTTGAGATGTCTATTAAGTTCTTCGATATAGTTTTTCTGGTCCAACATGGTGTTAATATGACGTTGCTTCGGCTCAGTATTCGCGTTGTTTCCATTGCCGGCTATGTCGTTGGACGAGTTACTTCCGCGCAAATATAGCGAGAAATCGATCACACCTTGCTGACTATCCAAATCTTCTTCCTGTTATAGATTAATCTTAACAATACATAAATACACAAATTGGATGTATGGATATTTGTTAGAACGGTCGCATGGATCTCGCTGAAATTTGGCATAGATGTAGAACATGTTGGGAAAAACACATAGTCTACTATTATTTATTTAAATTCTGCGGCAACAAAGTCGCGGGCGGCAGCTAGTTTATTGATAATAAGTTAATTGGAATCTAAATGGCTTATGGTAATTACGTTAATTAATTTTTAATAGTTCTAAGTAATTAATTCGTTAATCTATATTAAATGTACGTTGAAAGGCATGTTTAACAAATGGCGTAATATAAAAACAATATCGCATAACATTATTTTACACGTTTGCAACAGACAAGCTATTTTTTTAATATAAGATGCCAAAACATCCAGGGACCGGCAAAATACGTCAAAACTGCTAAGTAATCCCTTTCCATGCATATTCTACTTCACCAAATCCATGTCCCCTTTTCATCCCTTCCTCACAAGAATAGGGTTGCGGGAGAAAGAGGATCGAAATTAGGCCTCCTGCAGGCACAATCGTTAGAATCGAAGCGAAATTACTTTTACTTGACGCCTTTCTTCTGACTCTAACTTTATTAATTTAGCGCTAAAAGTTTAATTGGAGAAGTATCTAATTACATATTTACATGTTTATTTAGTACTTATATTTATGTTGTATAGGTTTATTTTAAAAGTTGATTATACAACTATTAATTTTTTTATGAAAAACCTACCTTAACGCACAAATTACAGTCAACAACGTTCAGTCCGACTAACAGACCGGTGATGATAACAGCTTCCTCGTTCAACATCAATGCATGAGGCTCGAAGTATTCCTCCAACGTCTCTTCACGACGTTCCAATAAAATCCTCAAGTAATCAGCCAGACGCTTCTGCATTAAAGCTAGACGCAACCAAGCACGTGCTCGTCCCATTGCAGTTCTAAAAGAGATTCTTATTTAATTTTTGACACAGAAAAAAAATCGTATAATATGCCTACTAGCATCAGCAAATCGTGTCAAAGTACGGACAAAATCAGTCCAGACGTTCCGTAGATTACCCGGAATAAACGCCGCCTTGCGGACAGACATACAGATTTCTTTTACATAATGGGCACGTACAATATATTTTTATTATAATATTACAGACACTCCAATTTTATTAACAAGCAGATGCTAGACTATTTTTAAATACTATTTTTGGTCGGATTATTTATCAATATTTTTTTGAATAATAAGTTATGAGAGAAAATTCGATTTTTTATTTAACAATGTGTACTTACTTAACAGTTGGCAGGTCTCTTACACTCGCGGTAATGTCGGCCGCCTCGGGGGAATATTTCTCCACCATTTGCAGAATATCCCACAGTTCTTTCTTTGGTCCAAGAAGCCCCTGAAAATATAAACATAAAATTAGCTGATATATTAATTTTTATTACTTAAATATCTATTTGAACTTTTAACTACGAAAATGTTATTTATATTTGTAACAAATCGACGTCAACCTTGATCGTAACATTACATTTTTTATGACTTTGTAGCACGACAATGGCACATGACAAGGTAGCGTTTAAAGAGTTAAAGAGTAAATTTACGTTACCTTTTTCGGTTTAAGTCCATGACGCATAACATGCTCGAGGACGATGAAGAAGTGATGCAAGGGAAGATGGTCACTGTCGAGCATACGCCCATAGCGAAGCGATTGTTCGATCAATTCCTTCACAATCAACTTGGAGATATTGACGAGATTGCTACGCTCTATCACCACCGGATCACGAGCTATAAATAAAAATAAAATCAGTCTATGATTTAAACATTAGTTGGTCATGTATGTCCGTAGATGAGCATTTCAAATTTATATTACACAAACCACTAAACTACTTCTATCAATAAAACCTCTACATTAGAAAAACTATGGAAAAACTATCACTAAATGGTAAATATAATTTTCTATTACGTAAATCGTGTGTTTCGTAAAATATTAATGAACATCCGCATGCATTCTTATCTTAATAATAATAAAAAACTCTACCACGAGCACAACCGTGGTACATTACTAGTCCATTTAAATTACCCATCAAAGAATGCATCGGATCGTCCGGTGAAGTGATCGCACCATTTTCGTTTGGACGAGTGAAGGAATCCTGCATCTCAATGTCATGTAACTCCTTCAGGCAAAGCCACTCTCCGTCGACGGAGACGCGGAAATTGCACAAGTAGATTGTATCTTGGGCACCGGCCATTTCGACGTCGGCCCCGCTGTTGCGCCTTATTTCAGACGGAACGTCCAAATCGGGCAAGGGAGCTACCCCGTTCGATGCAGTGAGTGAACGCATAATAATTTAGCAAATAAACGATGAAGCAAAACAGAACACGCAATAAACCCAATCGTTATCACTCTGTTATGAACATTTTATAACATTAGAACACCACAAAAACTGACTTTTCGCCTGAACTGTACACTACTAAAGGTTCTATTTGATATAATAAAGGACAAAATGGAATTGTTATTTAGTTACGACAGAAGTTTTCAGAGGACAGTCACCGTAATGGTTTTTCCAGTACGTTTAGTAAGAATATTGATTTTTCCGACGTCTCGCTACGCAAGCTACGTTTGTGCGAGGGTAAATCAATACTTGCTAGCCAGTGTTGCCATCTAACGTACACTTGGGCTATGGTAAAATTGTAGTTTAAGGCAAAGAAAATCAAGGAAAATTTTCGTTGAGTTTGAATTTGAAATTATTCATGCTTATTTTTAGGTTAGGTTTCTTTTATGTTTCGTTTTTCGACTTCCTTATTGCTCGACATACGATGCGAGAGCACTCGTAATATGAACTTTCATAAAAAAAAGATTTATTAATCAGTTGAAGGCGATGTTTATTGCCGCGAATTAGTTCGATAGGGTTTTGGTAGCCAGTGATAAATATGACATAAATAACGGTTAAATTATCCTGCATTAGACATAATCTGTACATGTTTTTGCAAAGGCGAGCGTTTGAAGGCGCATTTGAGTTTACAGAGAATATTCGTGAGAATGTTTTCTTAATGTGATCGACAAAATTTGCGCACATAGAGGATGTAAAGTACACCAACAAATATCATACAAATATTGACATATTTTGTTAATGACATTACGAAGACTTGTGTAGCAAGCATTCATGCTTGGCCCTATGCATTCTATCGATGTATTTACCTAGTACTACCTAATATGGAAAATCAATTGCGGAGTTACTATTATTTATTTCTATTTGCACAATTTTTCTATTTATAATAATTACTACATTCAATTATTTTATTTAATAATCCTTTCACAATACATAAGTGATAATCATTTTAATTATTCATTTATATTAAAAATAATAAAATAGTTGGCTCAGAAAATAAAATTAAAATACCAATTGATTGATACAATAGAGTAAGAACATAAACCAAAACATTCACTGATGAACCTGGAAAGAGTCCAAGGGTTGGCAATATTTTTCTCACTTACAGAGGTTTCTCTCTAACTAGAGTTTCTCTTTTTTTATGGCCACCTCGATCGGACAATCATCATCATCATCAGCTCACAATACGTCCCCACCGAGGGGCTCGGAGCCTACCCTAAGTTAAGAGTGATTAGGCCATAGTCAACCACGCTGGCCAAGTGCGGGTTGGTTGATTTCACACATATCTTTGAATTACTTCTCAGATATGTGCAGGTTGATCTGACAAAACTCTCTTTAATTCAGGTTTCTCGCTTACTCAGGTTTACCTGCATATCTTTTTTTACACTGTTTTACTTTCTATACCAAGTGATTTCATGCCAAAATATTCATATAAACATTTAAAAAAAAAGAGAGAGATAATATTTTTTTCAATGTGGGATGATTGTGTTTTGTGGTGTGGGTCCGGAGCTTTTTATTTTTATGTAAATAAACAATATATAGAAGCTTTTAAGGACATCTAATTATAATGCAATAGTTTAAATAGATGGATGAACATATGGATGTTTTTTACCATTAACTCTTAAATTACTGAATGGATTTAGATGTAATTTGGAACAGAGATAGACTACAATCTGGTCACTTACTTGTTTTTTTTAGTAAGTTAAGGGTTGTTATGGATCACCCTGGGCTGTCACTATTATTAGCACGCAGTTGAATTGTAACTATAGATTAAAAATATTTGACAATGGATTTCACACCTCACAAACATTTGATACTTAATTTTTGTGAGGTGTGAAATTTGGTTTGTTTCTAAAACTTGTAGCTCTGCACTAGAAAAACCAGCCATACTCTGTTTTTATTCAGGAAAGAAATCTTAGTATCAATCAAATTTGTTATGAAATAAATTAGAAAAGTATATAGAAGTATATCTTAAATAATTCTGGTATTAAATAAAAGGATTTACTAATACTTAGATGCACGTTCCATTCTAAAAACAAGTCACCTAACAATTTCAAACAAATAAACATATTCAGTAAACATTTATTTTGAGGTTTCTTTAATCATGACAAAAATTATATAAACCGTACTAAAATAAGAGACGTTGGTGATTTAATGTTATTCAATTAAAATCAATTACTTACATTTTGTAGAATAATAGTAAGATTTGTCCGGTCTGGACAATAACAATTCCGGCCATTTATCTTCTTTAGTGGACGATAGTGACGGTGATCTTTCAAGAAAGTGTGATCTTACTGAAGAAGTCGACGTCGCTGGAGACACTTCAGATTGTTTATCTCTTGAAGAGGCCATTCTTGTTATCTATTAATTATAATTAAAACCATGTCTATCTAAACAAATAACTTCACTTTCGATGTCAAAAATACGTAAAATACGTTTGACGTGTCGAAAGTCGAATCAGTTATCAAAGTCAAAGAGTAAGGCTTGGGTTGCCCTTAAAGTAATCATTGGTTTGCTATGTTTCGAATGATTTATTTTTAATTGCGATCGATTTTTATACAAAAATTGTACATCAATTATCTAAAAAAAAAAACAAATTATAAAGGCAATCGGGAAACCCTTAGCAAAATTAATATTTTATATTTTGACATCTATAAAATCAATGACATTCCACTATTAATTATTTTGACTGATTACCACTTGATCAAGCGATAATCAGCATATTATTGTCATGAATTTCCAATGCGAACCTTTAGGGAAAAACATAAAAATTTTGATGGTAAATCCCCTTGTTCCGAGTTCTCAATTACTTTTAATCAAGATAATGTCTGGTTTAGTGTTCGGTGATAACGTTTTTATAGATTTGCAACTATTAGTGTATTCTGATAAAGTTGCCCCAGCCGAAACTTTAAAATGCGAATTAGAAAAATGCGCTTTTTCAAATACTAATTCCATACAAGTCATCACAAACCTACCCAGGTATTTATAGTATAGTATTGTGAAACGTTTAAGCGGTCACCTGATTTTGCTAAAATGCGAAGCGACCGCTGCCCATAGACATCTGCATCAAGTTGTTGATGCGTTGTTATACTTAATTAGACAGAGGAGGACGGAATCAAGTTATTCCTCTTTCCTGTAAATCGCCGAGACAATTCCCCTTTCCATACTTTTCGCATAAAAGGGTAGGAAGGGGTATTAAACTGAATACGGTTGTCCGCACGCACTTCAATTTGTGATCGTGTTATCATGGTGTTAAATTTGACATCGGTCCATCAGGCCATTCGTGTAGTCGCTATGGGCTAGAGCCTGCTATGCTGGTAGGGCCTGCGAAGCTGTAAAAATTTAAATTTTTCGTCCTAGAGAAATAGTAGTCATTAACCTATAAGCCTCTGTATTAAATAGAATTCATAAAAAATAACTTTATTTATGATGTATGTAAACCAAACGTTAATTTTTTCAAATCTTTCAGGCCAAAAGATGCCGATGTATTTTGTGTTATGTCTGATTTTGAAAATCCTAACTATTTCGATATTGATGGTATGGAAAACGAAACACAGTTTGATACCATGTACCTGTTAATTAAATTTGCTAACCATTTAGTGTGGAATGACGATGATGAAGTGAATAGTCAGAAAAATAAAACGAAGCCGATTTTTGTTACCGATGGCTTGTTGGCTATGAATATTCTTTTCTCTTTATCCAAGAATTTGCCTAAGGACTTGTTTTTCTGTCTCTCGCCGATTGAGGTTATTGCGAAATCTGTTCTGGGAGATCATTTGAATGTTAGTATTATTTTAAAATTAAAATCATATATCTTCACTCCTTCAAGTTTAATTTTGTAATATTACAAAATTCATGGGTATAAATATTAAAATGCATTTTAAATCTTACTAATCATATTTCTTACTACTTAATTATAAATGCGAATGTTTGTATGGATAGATTTATGGATGTTAATTGGTGACATTTGGCACAGATGTAGAGCATAGTCTGGAAGATAACATCGGCTGCTTATTAAGTTTTATTAATTCCGAGTGGACGGAGTCGCGGGCGACAGCTTGTATTTTATATATTCGTAAATAAAAATAACATTTGTTTCAAGTATCTCGATGATTAATTTATAACATTTAAATAACATTATTTCTTTATTTATTTTATTATCTAACAAAAATATTTCTCAAACAATGAAGGTGCGATTCAATCAAATTAATGAGGTTCGAGTCTGGGCTGCGAATGATAGAGTGTTTCACGTCGAAGTGGAAAAACCTATTATAATAACAGACTCCGTTGGTGACGGATCGAATACGCAGTGCGATCGAAAGATTATAAGCAAAGCGACGTTGCAATCATCGAAATTGGACTATACTCAGTTCAATTCTACATGGATGAGAAAAGAATTTATTGAAAAGGTTTATTATAATATACCATTTTATTACCTGCCTGGTGACATTAAGGTTTATTTCAAAATTGTAAGACAAAGGAAATTTACTATTTCCTATACAAGGTTTAGTATGGGGAACCCTCTTATACTATGGTCCTAGGAGATAAGAGATGAGCTCTGATGTCTCATACGATGTAATGCGTTTAATTCGTACCAAAATTTTGTGAAGTTGTGATTGTCTGTAAGTAGGGAGACTCATTAGATTTTTTCAGAGCGATAAAGTAAGTATTTGTACAATGCGTTTGATGTTTGATAAAATTCATTGGCTCAATTTCGTAACAAAAAAAGAAAGTGTAATGTTGATAAGTTTTTAACGAAAAATTAACTAGTGTTAAATCGAGAAGTTAACTATTTTATAATTGAATACCGTTCAAAAGGTGGCGTCATATGCCGCACGGAATCCTTACGGATGTATTTATAAGGCAGCTGAATTCGCCAAAAGTTTGAAACAAATCTGGAAAGCACGTACCGGCGGGACTAAAGTTTGCAGCAACATGGGCGTCATTAGTGACGGCTCGATTGGCACTGCGAAAGGTAATATAAAATATGATTTATTATACATTAATCTATTTCCAATTATATGGTCAATATAATAAATTGAATTGTATAGATTTTTGTAATAGAAGTGTGGAGTAATAAGCCGGCCTAAGCAAGCGTATTTCCGACAGCTATATTCAAATTACAATGCAAACCTCATCATTCCTAATATGACCGCCAATCGCAATCTTTTATTCCGTCTTATATTCCATTAAAAATAGGAATTAGTTCCATGATATTAAAAATCATGCACATAGTTGGCTTGATTATATTATTTATTCACAAACAACATACAATCTTGAGAATATTTTTCCTATAGCTTGTATTATAAATACACGATCGTAAAAGTATCTCTCGAAATTAA
Organism: Papilio xuthus; assembly: GCF_000836235.2. Classification (NCBI taxonomy): domain Eukaryota; kingdom Metazoa; phylum Arthropoda; class Insecta; order Lepidoptera; family Papilionidae; genus Papilio; species Papilio xuthus. The sequence continues at coordinate 2,775,745 of NW_013531726.1, forward strand.
TTTCGTGCGAGAGCTGTTCTATAAAGGGGATCATATTATCTAAAATATTCGCACCTTCTCTGCAACATGCTACTTTAATATTTTTTTTCATACACCGTTCACGTGTTTTTCTGCACGTATAAGCCGATATACTTTCGTCTTATTGGTTTTTCACAGATTTACCTGTTATATGAAAAACTCAGATTTAACAGATTTGTAAAGAAGTGTTAAACAATGTATTATTTCGAAATATTATGATATTGTTTCATTCGTTTTAACACGTTAAAATTATCTACTATAATTAAAAGCATATAAGCGAGTTAAGAAAGTCTTTAGAATAAATGAAGTTAATAGTCTGCAAAATAGATCAAATGTTAGTGAAAATAAAAGACTAAATGTGAATTAATCTTACTTATATTATAAATGTTTAGATGGATCGATGAACAGATGTTTGTTATTGGGTATCTCTCAAAACAGATGAATGAACCTTAGTGGAAATTGGCATAGATGTAGATCATAATCAGGAAGATCACATAGGCTACTAATTAACTTTTTAATTATTTAAGGGTATCCGTATGTACTGCCAATTATATTTAACGGTAATACTTGGGAGGTTAACAAATGTTACGAAGACAACTCTTATTTAAAACAAGAAATGAAAAGAATTAATAAAGCTGCAGAAGAAGAAAATCAAAAGGTACTGAATTTGTTATTTATTTCATAAGTTTAAGTGGTTTTCTTACAACGTAGAATCAGTGTACTTTGAGAAGTTGATGTTTTTGGTTGGTATGGTTATGGTTTATGGTTATCATTTTTCTTATAAAATACTCTGTCGTTACATGTGTCTGGGAACTCACATTTATTGGAAAAATTTTAAACAATGGAAACTTGCCTATCTGTAGACAAATTTCACTCGTCACAACGTATAACTTACGTGTGTTTTTTTAGCTTATCCCATTTTGCAAGAAGTTTTTGGAAGAAAATGTAATTAATTTAGGTTTCGTTTCGGTTGACAATGTGACTAGCAGCTACTGTGACGAAAGCAGCTCTCACTGTTTATTGCGAAGGACGTCGAGATCATAATATTTGCATTGTTCAATATTGCTCCAGTTATTCGTAGAAGTTATTAATATTATTCAATAAATATTGGTCTATATTCGCACAAGACTTTTATTACGCTTTTTTATTGTTGCTAAGACACGTTCATATTTTTAACATATTTTAACATTATAAGACTGTTTTCATCTTGTAGATTAATAATATTCAGTTTGATAAACTTTTAAAAATTCTTATTGTTTGATTAGCCGTGACTTTTCGAGTTCAAAATCCCCGTTTCAAACAAATACGATATGTTTCATATCGAGGTTTTGTTCTCAGAAACCCACGGTAGATAAATTAAATGTAGTTTTAACGCTCTAATAGATTCAATTTATTTGTATCCTTAAAAAATGATGCTATTCTCTGTTAAAAATGTGTGTCACACTTCGTATGATTTACGAAATATTACGAGGATGAGGAAATGTGAAATAAAATCGAAGAGCACATTAGATAAGAAAATGGCCTTTGTAATGTCTTCACGATGTCGTAAAAACAACAAATGTGTTAAAAGATATCATTCGGATGAAATAAAGACCGAAAACATCGATTTTTTTTAACCAATCGATTTATAGGATTGTTGTTTTACGATTCTGATTTTAAATGAAAACAACAGAACTGGTAGGCACTTTGGTTGTTCTAATTTTACAATTGGGTCATTCATAATGACAAACGCTTGCTGCTATTGTCTGTATTTTTATTACGTCTATGGATAGAGCAAATAACTTGTAACTACCCAACATTACATTACAAATTTTGACATGTTAGTAACACTTTGTGATGCCAGTTTTAAAGGCATGAGTTCGTTCAAAAGAAATTGTTTACTCTTAGTGACTTTAGAAAAAATTGTTACTTGTGAAATATGTACGTGAACACAGGTATTGTAAGTTATATTATCGTTTACAAAAGTGGTTATAGTTGATTCTTTTTCGGCGTAGAAGGGTCATCGGGCTGACTAATTGGTAAGTAATTTTGAGGTATTTAAATATGCATGTTCTTTATATTTTCATGTGATGAGCAAAACACTGAAGTGTTGAATTAAATATAAAATTTGATTTAACATAACGTATTTGCGTTTTGTCACTTTCAAAATGGACGTACTTCATATAGTAAAAACAAAAATGTAGTATTTATACGTGCATATTATATCGGTACAATAAACGATAAAAATATTTCGACAGCTTTAACTACTTTACTGATGTAATTCCTACATCAGTAAATTAATGAACTTTAAAATATCCTGTCACTATTAATAATATCAACATTAAGGCATTAAAATGTTGGAAAATTCAACGTAACGTTCGATGCATTGAAAACTTAAATGCGTCGCGCTTTGTCCCAGGCATCCAGTTGATCGATATTGCCTTAAATTGATGATGACAGTTCGTTGAAAACCGGTTTGACGCAAATTAAATGTACCATGTAATATGTAATACTAATTTCAGTGACATATCAAAACCTGTACGCTTTAACATGATGATGAACTAATTGGTGACATGAAATATACACGCCTTGATGCGTATCAAATTGCAATTAAATTAGTTACGAATATGTTGCCATGTGGCACGATTTGATTTGAATTTGTATAACGTGTGTTAAATGCTTTGTGTAAGGTAATTGCTATTCATAAGTTTTGGCGGCTCGAGAACTAGGAGATATTCTATGTTCGCTTCGTTGTTTTAAGAAATTAATATTCTTAAAAATTTCATTCTTACCAAAGAGATCTAACAGATATCATCAAATAAGTTTGATTATTCTTCCAGCGTACTGAATATGGTAATAGAAGAAACCATGAATAGATAGAAATAAAGATTTTATTATTTATTAAGACAAAATATAATACAAAGATCGTACGGTTTCTTTGTACTGGCACCTGATAGAATCCATAATCTTGTTTCCTCTCGTGAATGTCGTAAAATGATAAATAGCCTTCGGGATACCCGCCGGCTTCCGCTTGATCTCAAAACATCTTGTTGTACAGTTTTTTGCCATTTTATTTATAGGACATAGCAATAACCTCCCTATAATATAAAACGTCCTCTTAGCATAGGTCTTGCAACTGAAATCATGTTTTTTAAAACTATTTTAAACAAGTTTTTCTCACACAGTATTGATTGTTAAATATTTTTTATTTGTATTGTAAAAAATAAAACAATTTGGAGGTTATGTTTGTTTATCTGATAGGACTTTAACAGTCGGTCGAAGATCTTCACAGTACGGAGTGTTCGGGGCGATAAATAAATCTAAGGAGCACGTAAGATACGGGAATCGGTTTTGTAATGTCTTTGGGTAGCCGTAAATACAACAACGTGCCACACATATCTGTCAGAAACACAACGCGCTGAATAATGCATAGTTTTAGTTCAATTACAATACAATTTTAAATTGCGATTTATTGCAATTGCTAAATGTAGTTAGTTTGCAGTTAAACAGACACGACTTCCAAAGGTTATGTAAACGTAACAACGCATATAATGTAACATTGATTAGTATTCATAACTATAGTTGCACTTAGTATTTAGTAAAAGTATCAAAATAACGTTTAATTAAAACTAATAACTGCACGCGACTTCGTCCGCTCGCTATTAAAATAAATCTAGTTGTAAGTATAGTTTATTGCCTTATACCAAACAGGGATAGTGCAGCTTCCCAACAGCGAAAGAATTTTTCAAATTTGTTCAATACTTTTTGAGCCTAAATAAAGCTAAAAAACAATCAAATGATTCCACTTTATAATATTATTATAGAAGAATAAATATGCATTTAATAAACCTTAACAAATATTTATTATTTAACCATAAAGCTCTTTAATTATTATAAAGTTAATAACCATGTTAAGTACCTGTGAATTGAGTAAGTACCGTTAACTATAAAATATACGGGTTATTAATTTTCGTTTTATTGTAACCAATTTTGTGGGATAGATACTATAACTGTCTGTACAAGATACGACATAAATTGGGTCATAAAACAAATAAGCTCCCAGCGAAGACATAATCATAAATAAAACAAACATTGAAGATTTTGGCATGGAGCTTTGTTATAGTTATTGTTTTACAGTCGATGTTCAGACTTAGTCAACTTAAGCTTTTGTTTGTTAAGCTTCTTTGATAACTGTAAGAAACAAAAAGCTTACATTGGTTATTACATTAAAATCTTTCTCGCGCCAAAACATTGTAGGGTTTACGTGTTTTAGTAGAAAAATACTTGTCTAAAAATTAATAGAAAAACCTAATACTAATATTAGTATTTTTTTGTAAAGAACACAATTCATTTTTAAAAGCCTTTTTTTATTTTCACAACATTTCTTTCTTATTCTTTTAATCTTAAAAATGTCTACTATACAATATTATTAAATTGAAATTAGCATTTTGTTAATAATTTGAACATGTCAATAATCTAAGTTTTAAAGTTATTTAATAATATATAATAATTTATTACATTTATTTATTAGACAACTCCCGTAATATTGCGACGTTTGTGAGCGACGGTAACTTTGACAACAAGAAACAAAGTTTGCCGAACTTAATAAATATAAATGTAATGAAGTAAGTTTATACAGGATTTAAAACATCCCGTGTAAGGATTCTTTGTAAGCTTCATACACTACTAACGCTTTTTATGTATTCAATTACGTATTTTCTAAAGGCTTTATACAAGACGAGGTCTCAAGCAGTAGGTTGCCGACTTTCTCGATTATATTTAGCCCTCCAGCGGTACCACGTAATGGATTAAAGTCTTTAAAACTACAAATAAAATGGGAATGAATGCTAGTGTTTGTGATGTCTTTTATATTCAGGTAATGTTTAGATTCTTAAGGTTATTTTTTATTACTTTATTTTTCACTTTACTTAAGGAAATTCTTCACTACAATTGTCGAATAATATGTTCGTAGCTAAGATCTTTAGTTTGAGATCTACTGTCCTAATCCCTTTTTCATTTATTTTTGACTATGGCCTAATCACCCTTTACTTAGGGTAGGCTCCGAGCCCCTCGGTGGGGACGTGTAGTGACGTGTAGTGTTGTTATTTTGAAATTTTATTTTGTTAATTACTCCCATAAGGTTCTTAGATATATTAAAATAAAACGATGCAGAATATCGATTCTTGTTGTGATGTCATAAATTTATAGTTCGTATGTGCATCGCGTATGCAAGAGAGTTGTACTATGAAGGAAATTTCGCTCATTGCACAGCTCGCATGAATAAAGTTGGCAGAGAAGTCAAGCACGAGGTTAATTACCTCGAAATATTACTATGGCGATGCATGAGTTTTATTTGAGCAATTATTTGTTCACTGATAATTTTTGCAAAAATTGATATTTTTGTTTCGCTATAATATTGATGCATCTGTTATAATTAAAATTATAGAAATGTAGCAACTGCAAAATATGTAAAAATACTCACATTTTGTACAGAGGTTTTGTTTTCTTTGTCTATGTAAAATTACGAAGGGGTGCCGTAAAATGAGGTATAAAATAATTACCATCCAAACAAATACATAATCGTAAATAAAACAAAGTTTGAAGATTTAGACGCGGCGTTTCGTGTTTGAATTACTGTCTGACCTTTAATTAAGGCTACGCTACGGAGTTGTATTTTATCAGCTATCATTGGACGTAAAACATTATGAGATTTACAGTTTATTAAATTGAAAATTAATGCAAATATTTGTACCAAAGGAAATAAACTAGAGGATGGAAATAAATCTGTTTTAAACCGACTTTGTAAGTATACAAAGAAATCTTTTCTCTTTATAATAGTTTAAATAAAGATGTGGATTGAACTTTCAGAACGGACTCTTTGAAATTACCATTTATTTTCTAGTAAATTCGTATGATAACTTGCTTTTATAAGGTAGCTTTCGTCTTTAAAGAGGAAAATGTGAATCAAAGCCCGGCTCGTATTTTACAAGCGGTTATCATTAAAAGCTTTACCGTACTAGCTAACTCCACGGGGACCGATCCCTCTATTTCCTTTTGTATTTGTCGCATTTCTTTGCATTTCCCTTTCAAAGGGATTTATTTAACGGTCCTAACAAACGTTAGCTTTTTGTGTAAATCCCAAGATAAAAGATAAAAATGCGTGCAGTTAATTTAACTTTGCGTATACAGTTAATTGAATTAAAATGATTGCTATGAAAACGTAGTGAGACATTAGTGAAACACTGATAACTAGTTTTTGACTTGTCTAGGGGTTCTATAGGGACTGTAGGCATCTTAGTATTTTATAGAAGTTGGTAGTAGTAGTAATTTTTCGATTCACTAGCGAGCAGCTGACCCCTCCCCACTGTTATTGTTGATGCCTATATCAATGTAGTAATAAATATAGTCGCTGATTGAAACTACGTCATAAAAATGTCATATTTTTCGCTGTATAAAGTGTAAATTGCAAAAGATGTAGACTACATTAAAGCAATTACTTCGACAATCTTTTCTTTAAAACGGTGACAAATAGCTATATAATTGAGAAAGATTCTCCACTTAAGAGCGAAATAGACTTTCTTCGTTCCGTTTTTGGCCTTATTTTTATACAGTTGTTCGTAAAAGATTTGTTTAAATGTTCCAACAACATTACCTTTTGATCTTAAGAAAGTCTCTCTACTGTTTGAAAAATAGCATTATAGTTATTTTGCTGAGTTTAACTGGCAGGAAAAGTTTCATGAAATATGATATAACCTCAAAGTGTTTTCCTAAAGAAATATTTTAAATGTTAATTACGTGTTTTATTTTTTAGTAGATAATAAATAGTACAGATAACATATTAGTAATAGTTATACGGACAACATAACTGTTCTGAAAGTACATCTATAATAATTTGGTAATAGTGTGTTTTTTGTCAGAGTCCGTTGACAACGCCATCAATATTTCAACCTTCGGCACTACCTAAGAAGACTTACCTTTAGTATTTAATATTTTTTTTCTATTTTCGTAGTATATTTTATTTAGGTTTATCGCCTTCGCAATACTCACTAATAATATTATCAGAATATATTCATAAACCTTTTACTTACACTTGGGATTTACAAAAAAGCTAACGTTTATTCGGTGTTTTAAGTAAATCCCTTTTTAAAGGAAAATGTAGAGCAATTCGACAAATACAAGTAAATGGAAGGACTGATCTCTAGGGAGTTAGCAAGTGCGGTGCGTTACAAAGCTCTTAATGACAACCGCTAGTAAAATACGGCCCCGTGCTACTGATTCATGGATGCCACTTTAGAAGAGAAATTTATTTCTAATACTAGCTGTCGCCCGCGACTGTATTCTTTTGGAATTTAAAAAAAAAACAACAATCAATAGTTGACGAATTCTTCCAGACTATGTTTCTGGAGATACAGTTTAACAATGGTGAATCATTCATTCACCATTGTTACTAATGCCGATAAGAGATACTAATTTGTACAATACTAAAGTATATGCACAAGAAAATATAGCATAGTGAAAACAAATGGTAATGATGATAATAATACGACCGGGCATTATGAAGAATGCTCTCATTTGCTGATTTTACCGTAACATATTCTATATCACCTGTAATTTTATAAACATCTGGAAAATAAACAAAGTTTTATTTCAACCAAAACTGAAATATAAGTATTGCTACAAAAATATGAGACGTATAAAATACCTATGATTTGAAAAAAAGAATGTTTTCATATTATACAATAGTGAAAAGCCTAGTCAAATTGAAACATCATAATAAAAATATTACATTTCATAGTCAAAAGTACAAAACAAATATTATTTGTTCTAACGTTTACTTTAAAAAAGATAAAGTTTTAGTGACTACTTTTTCCGGGTGAGAATACGAATCGAACGACAGTCACTCACGACAAATCGGTCAAGTTTTTGATAAAATTTTAGGTCACAATGAAACTGACATAAAAACTTATATAGGAACTTTTAGACATTATTAGTTCTAATGATTTGGCGCGAATGGCTCGCTTTCGTTACCAAGTCAAGTGTCAGAATTACTAGTGAGGGGACATAAACATTGACATTTTAATAAGGCTAGTGTTGCGCTGATATTTTAATAAGGCTTGTGTTGCGCCGATATTTTAGAAAGGCTCGTGTTGCGCCGATACACCAGTGTCAGATTTTCTTCCTAACAGTAAATACATATGAACATTAGCTGCTTAGGTAGAAATGGCTTAAAGAAGGCGATAGAGGTATGCCTGTTTTATTATTAGATCTTGCAAAAGACGAACGTAAGTGAGACCTTGACTTGAACTTAAAAATGACGACAGTCATGACGTAGGTATAATTTTACGTTATTTGCTGTAATAATGAATGAAAGAAAATTATCACTCGCTCGTATGTAATGTAGTATGAAACTAGAATATATTTATGAATCCTACTTGCACATACCTTCACATTATTAAGAGAACAAAAATTAAAAATAAATTGCGAAAAATGAAAATTTAACAAATTTACATTAAAATATAGGGGAAGTTAGTAAGTTCTTGTATTTTAAATCTATGTTTAGTATAAAAATTACCATTAAATTGCTTGTTATTTCTTTTTTGCTCTTATGCTTCGCAAACATTTACGAGTTGCCTACGCGAAACATATTTTACGACTCTTACAAGGTGCGTCATAAAAATAACCATAAATAAAGTTAACATTATTGTTAAAAACTACAGGAGTAAAATATATTAGAAATTAGTGTTACTCATTTTTTTCACCTACTTCGTTTTGAAAATGTTAACGTAGAATATTCTTTGAAAAAGAAGTGTTTTATTGGTTGCTTTATTCGTCGATGTGCGCTGTATGTTGCATGCTCGTTTCTGTACGATACGTTTTGTATGAACGGGAAAAATCGAATATGTGTGGTAAATGTTCAACAACCGAGCAGAAAGTTTCGTCTTTTTTCTAGACGATGCGATGTCGGTGGAATTCCATCCATTTACCACGCTCTTTTTCACACCCAGATTAAAGTTGATAATGAAGTGTTATATTAGACCGTGCTGAAATTTTATTATATATTACATTAATTTGAGATTTTGATAAAACAATAGTCTTATTTTGCCAGTAGTATTTTTATTTATTATTTTTATGTCTTATTAGTTTTTATCTTGTATAAAATCGATGTTTTTGTTAAAAGATTCTTAAAATGTACATACTTGAAAACTTACGGGCGCAAGTTTGCCATTGGTTTAATATTAATTTTTTAGTAAGATTTTTCAGCAACGTCGACGTAACACGACCTATTTAAAAATAAAAAAGTAAGTTAAAATAGGCGGGTGCCGAGAAAACGTCCCGACTCCGACTTATCCGTCGCCCGCGGCGTCACTATGGGTCCGACGCGGACGCCTTTAGCTGACGAGCTATCTTCCGGCATATCTTCAAATATCGGGTACATTTACAACTACCTTCTTTACTTAAGCTATATTTTTTTTAATAATTTAGAAATATTAACCCATTTAAATACAAACAGATAGCGAAATAACGTTTTTTTTTTAATAATTATGCTTAAAAATTTACTAAAGTAATTTATGCGTTGTCAATCATATAAATAATGCCCTAATTCATCATATAAAAATATTTAAGATGCATAATAAGAATGAATGAGCAGCGTCATGTAAGCAGGCCTTTAATCCCAGCCATATTGAAATCGGCGACTGTGTTTACGAGGGATGATCCGCTTTTATTGAAACATCATATTGCATAAGATTGCCACAGAAAACGACGCAATGAAAACGCTAACATAAATATATTTATTTATTGTATTTCGTTTATGAGTATTGGCTGTGAATAATAATTTAAAAACTAAAATAAATTTGATCTATCATTCTAAATATAAAATTCGAAAAAAGATTAAAAGAAAAGACAAATAAATTGAGTATTACCGACATCTTAAAATAGATTCTTAGGACATATAGGTTCACGATAGCTAGGGCTGCATATCCGGCAATGATTGATTTATTTATTTTTTGAGTTAAAAATAGGGAAAGTTTTTTCTTATTTATTTTTTTATTATTTTTGCTTTGCTATTTCTTTTAATATTTTTTAATGGTAGTTACTCTTTAACAATTTCGTTCTTACATTCAAAAACGTATTAAATTAATTTCTATGTGAATGTAAATGAGCATTTATAATTTTCCGTAGAACCACTGGTGCGTCAAATGGTCGGACCACGAGAAACGACCATTACTGGAAATAAAGCACTTGAAATGTAGGACAATAATGTTAATTTAAAGCCGCAAAACACAACCAGTTAAATGAACGTTTTGGTTCGGTCTCATACATTCAGTCACGAAATGCATTCTATGTATAGAGGATGGTTTTAAATTTTTAGAAATTTGTTTTTAACTTTCCAACCATTTTTAAAACATAGGTCATGGTTATTTCTTGCTTCAATTACTATTATTGTTTACTGTGGTCAATTTATCTCATCTTAATATTACTAACTGAACTGAACTAAATAACAATACACGGAACTTTCAAACGCCTGCAGTACTGTAACTAAAATTTTCCAACTATTTTGATTTTGACGTAGTGCTTTCAGTAGGCTGACCAGTGCAATATTTATGGGTGCTGTTTGCTAACGCCAAACAACGCGAAAACGGCACTCACTGCAACACGAATGTAGTGTCATGATTTAATTTATCTAATGGCTACATCTGACTGTTATAGAGACAAAGGTAACCTCCGATTCAAGCTTGCGTGTTAGTTTTGTTAATATTATTCAATTTTGGTTATTTTTTTAATATTTACAATTTTTGTTTTCAAATATTTATTCCCGCCAATTTTTCCAATGTCTACCGAAACTCGCGTGTTAATATTTATTTATAATATAATATTGTTATTTATTTTGCATACTTATTTTTATTTTAATCATTATTTAATAATATTATTGCAAATAACACTTGTATCATAATAAAACTTTTCGATAGACATACATAAGTGACGTTGCAATTTTAACGTATAATTGATCTTAAAAAGCAACGCCTTTTACTCTTTTGTTTACTGTAAAAGTAGCGGGACCTTAAAGATAATAATATAGTAGTTTTGATCAAATAATATATTTCACTTACCTTTGATCCAGTAAGATCTATGTCCATATAAATACATGAATACCAGACAGAAATCGTTCCTGCGTCGTAAACTTGGTATAAAGTGACAAAGGTAACAAAGAAGCATCAAAAGGCGACTGTACCTTATACCGTACTAATTACACAGGTCTTAGGTTGGGATAAAATTGATTAGGGGGCTTTCAACAAATGGCGTGGTCGGCAAATTGCGACCGTGGTCCGTCGAATAGTAATTGCCGGTCAGGCGACCGATCTTTTAAGCGTGTTCATTGTGCATTTAATTATGTTAGTGATATAACTTAATAATACGTTAATTGTATTATTATTAATAAAATAACATAACCAAAAAATATGTATTATTAATTATTAAACACGGAAGAGAACCTCCTGAAGTATTTTCACTTAGATTATTCATAATTAAAAAAAATCTTCAACAGTACAAATCTGTTACTTTTTTATGTAACATTTGTATAACAGATCAGTTTATAACAATACAAAAATAATAGGATTGTTATTTTGTTGTAATCTCTGATTAGACACATACAATGAACATTCGCACGAATGGGTTCGACGTGGTAATGATTATTACTGAAACGATAATTACTAAGATAAAAGCAGACGATGTAGCTAGGAATTAAGTGAATCCTGCGTTTATTGGCAGAATGTAGCTTTAATAGTGTCGGTAAAGGCTGCCATACACTACTGTACTGGGTACCGAATACTTCAACAGATTGTGTGACAGCTACATTTTTTAACGTGGAATACAAAGTGAGTTCCGTGTATGACGAACAACGCTGAGCGCTTGAAGCAGTCCATGTATAGCAGGCTTTAGTGCAGTTTGTTAATCATATTCTGTTTAATGTTTACGTTATAGTAACGTTTTGTTTGCAGAGAAAAATAAGTTTCGAAATAGAATAACAGATGAACATTAATTTCTTTGCAAAAACAGTAACTATTATAGTATAAATATTTAACAACCCTTTAGTATTCAACAAAGAATAGTTTCATCCTCTCTCTTACCGTATCGTTTGTTTAACCTCCTTAGAGAACTTCCGTTTTCAGTCACTTCCGCTCTGGTCGATATAAACTTCATTTGAGATTTTCCTCCGTGCACTTTATGAAATTATTTTCTTTCCAACATCAATCCTGTATTCTTTGTAAAAATAACAACAATAAATTACCTTTACAATGGCAACAAACAGAAAATAATATACTGAGTTTTCAATTACATTGATAATAAGACTTGATTTATGGATGGATGGATGGATGTTTGTTAGAACTTATCTCGACAATTCGCTTCACCGATCACGCTGGAATTTGGCATAGAGGCAAAACATACTCTGGAACAACACATAGTGTACTGATTAAGTTTTTGTTAAGTCCTCACGAACGGAGGCACGTGCGACATCTAGTAAATCTAAACATTGTGTGTTAAGAGTCATTAAAGGCAGTTCAGAACAAGGAGAGCTTTGCTCTTTGTCCGTAATATCGTTTGTTTAACTTCTTCAGTCAATTTGACTTCTGATCTCGAGTATATTTGAGTTGCATAAGAAATAGCTATCATTACGGCAATACTGTAGTCGGTGGTTAACCATCAAATAGATTTAAATTCGATCATTTAAATTAAATCGCATTATCTTAGAAAGAAAGCAGTATTAATAAAAATAAATCCGCTCAATCTTTAATTAATCTATATATCTAGTTGATAGATTTTTTTTGTAAACATATTCTTTACATCAATTTTATTATCTCAAGAAAAGCTGGGTCGCTTTACTAGTTTACCATGTAAATATTATTTTGCCACTTGCAAAGGAAATACATAGATTTTATAAAAGCATTGTCTACATATCTGGACCATTGTTATCGAATCAGTCCCAGCGTGCATTACAGACTTGCACACTAGCGCCACTAACTCCACCCGGTTTGAAATCCATTCTACTCGACTAGCATAACTATTCATTGTGCTTTTGTAAAATTCAACTGCATGTAACCGACTGCACTACAATTATATGATTTAAAAATAAACAAAACAAAGAATTCCGCTTATAATTTGGAATAGTTGATAATGGAAAAAGCAAATGCATAAATTTTCACAATTGTGTTATCGTGGGATTCTGAGATAAAAATCTCTGTATAAACTATATCGTTATTCTTGTCATTACCTTTGACTAAGTAAAGATATGCTTTAAATGGGTATTTTCGTCTCAAAAGCCAACGATTAGATCGTTAATAATAGTCCCTTTAGCAGTAGTTTATTTGGTATTACTATTGATATAATTTTTTAGCTTTGCCCAAATAACTGAGTACAATTAAAACCAAAACCAGAAAAGTTGGTGGCGCTTAACCTCTAATTAGTCCATCTGTTTCCTCCCTTTGCTACTATTAAAATGAAATGAAAATCCTTTTTCACATTTATACATTTTTCTTATTAACAGACCCTCTACTAAGCGGCAGTCCGACGTTTCTGTTAAGCTATCAAGTTTTACGGCCTGTTAAACCTGATCCTCTCTAAACTGCACTAATTTGAGGGTAATTTATACGCAACGAGCGTCGGAAGTTTTAAAACCAATTTTAAAATTATATTTCATCTTTTCCCGTTATTAATATTTTGATTAAAACATGTAAAGATTGTCAAAATAAGTACTTTTTCAATAGTAATTTTAAATAACATAAATGTGAGAAAAATTATGTGCCATTTAATTATTTAATTCTCTAGTTTGTTATTTTATTGTTGTTTGTAACACAATTAGTAGTGTGGCGCAAATTGAAGCAAGAAAACAAAGAGCGATCAAACATCGCCCGGCCCCTGCCGTACTAATTACACAGGTCTTAGGTTGGGATAAAATTGATTGTAGGACTTGGAACAAATGACGTGGCCAGCAAATTGCGACCGTAGTCCGTCTAATAGTAATTGTTGGTCAGACTGACCTTTAAAACGGCTGCCTTAAATAACTTTATATAGATTTATTAATATATTAATTGAAATTGTTTAATAGGATTTCTTAATCGAGTGAGATCGGACGCTTATCTTGTAAAATAAAAAAAAAGTGTTTTTAATAATTTTGAGTTAAGTAATATCTAGTTCTTTTTTCTACGTGTAGATGGAGCTTATATTAACAGAAGATTGTTCTCTATTATTACATACGACGGCAAATTTTTCTTTTTTTCTTTCTATAATACAGAATAGTGACAATTTTTCTCGATTAAAGAGTTTCGTCTCTTATTTTGTTTGGTTTGACGAACGCTGTTGAATATTCATTTGCAATGTAGATTTTTACCGCCACACTTCCTCGATGTGGCTTTTTGAAAAATCGTTTCGTATAATAGGAGGATAACGAGAAATTTAATATGTTATCATCGACATTAAAACCTATAGTTCTGCATTTGGTGTTCTTTATATACAACATACACACGCGAATCTATCTAGTACCCTCAAATAAAGTTCTCGCTTTAAGTCCGCATTGGTCCGCGCTGAACGCACTGCACGCACGGCTTTAAATGATTTCCTTTGTCTTCGATATATGCGGCGCAGATGATGGACGCAGCGCTATGTAAAATCACAAAAAGCAAACTAAACTCCATCGCGGGCCGTGCGTGCGGTGCGTCCGGCGCGGATTAACGGATGCGCACCTTTAGAAGCAGTTATGTTTTGAATTTTTAAAGGGTAACGTACCGTAAGGTATTTTTGTCTTTATCAACGTAATTGACACAAAAGCGACGTATACGTCGGCGCATATAAATGCGAATTGACAGGAGCACAAATAAGAGCATATTTGGGTACGATTAGTATTCGCCGTGCGGCCACCGTTCATTGACCACGTCATTTGCTTAACCCGTGTGTCAATTCGATTTTAGAACTGTTCGAATTTCCATTTCAGAGGCCAAAGTTCATTTACAAGTGCAAAGGTTGGGTACACTTTAGTTTGGTATTGTCGAAAATGCTGTTTATTTTCAGAGCTTCCTTAGTTTAGCTTTAACATCTATTTAAAAATGCATAAAATAACGAAATAATAATTTACTTGATTAATTTAATGCACTTTCTTTATATTTGTGTTCGATAAATTCTGTTTTATTTAATGTTAACTTTAGTTTATTGTTGTATTTATTACGTATTTAATAAAATAATTTATTTTATATAATTTCGTAAAAATGAAATACATTTGAAGTGAAAACTTGCTTTTGATTAATTAATATTATTAAGCACATTTTGTTGTTACTGTTGAAACAAAGTATCTTCCTTCCGCAGCGCTGGTTGTAATCAAATAACCGAAACAACTTTATTTTGTTATGTGATACTAAAACATTTGCACGAGTTAAATTTGTATTGGAACCATCTTCCGTCATCATCTACTATAGTCCTTACTTAGGGGCTCGGAGCCGTTCCTAAGTCAGAGGTGACTAGGCCATAGACAACACCGGTGGCTTTGGTGCGGGTTGGTTGACTTCTCAAGTACCTTTGAATTTCTTCGCAGATTGCATCACGATGTTTTCCTTCGTCGTAAAAACATCCGATAAATGTACACGCGTATGTCCAAAATCGAAAAATACGTGGTGGGATTCGAACCCAGTACCTGCTGATTACAAGTCAAGAGCTTAACCCCTTAGGTAAAGACGCTCTTATTAGAACCATACTTGACCTTATTTAACTGATTTCAGTTTATTTCACAATCATGTCGAGAATTACTTATCAGTATCCTAAGAGCTCTCGAAATGTATTATGTAAGTATTTATAAAGAAGAGAAATATAGGAAATGTAAATGCAATACTTGTTTTCTCTACATTTTAAAATTGTCATTAAGATATTTTTTGTCCTGTGTTGAAAAAAAGCAAGCGGCCGGAGAATTTCGCTAAAATGGCGAACTACTAGACTGCTGCCCATAGATATCTCTGTCGTTGTCGATGCGTTGACTACCTTATTTGGCAAAAAAGTTTGTGATAGAGTAGACGTACAGAAACAGGATATTTCTCCGTCCTATAGGAAGGGAAATATTAATGTTGTGGACGTACACGTCCACTCCCCTGTATAATCATTTTTTTTTTAATTTTGCTCTGCACGAAGCGGCGACGGCAGCGCAGTCCGGTAACTGTTAGGCTATCAAGTTTTACGGCCCACTAAACCTGAGCCTCTCTAAACACCACTAATTGTTGGATTATTTATACACCCTTCGCGCCGTAAGCTATTAAAATGCTATGAAAATTATGTTTTACCGTTTAAAATGATTAAAAATGTTTCGTACAAATAAAAATGTTTAATTATATTTAATGTATTATATGTTTTTGTTGTAACAGACCTAATATATTTATTTTAAATTATTAAGAATAAATTGGGAGCAATCCATGTTGTATTTATTATTCTTGAATACAAGTTTTGCAAAGATATAAGAATGTTTACGCAAACCAAGTCAATTTTTTTATCAGGCAATCCGGCGCTTACCAGATGCTTTTTATATTGTAGACATCAACCTAATTCTTGACATTTATATACATTTTTAATGAATGAATGGTAAAATAAAAAAATCTATAGGAAATTCGTAATTCTTTATATGTAAAAAAACTCTAGTTATATACACAGTCTTTAATGTAGGTCGAAAGTCGTAACGTTTAAGGTTACAGGCTATTATTTTCCGATACAGTAGAGTCAAAGGTTCGATGTGTGGGCAGTAAAGAGGGGTAAGGGTAGGGAAGGGGAGGGAACTGCCCGCAATTTCGATACTCGGTGCAAGCAATATTTTGCCACGTACCAGAAATTGCAATGCCAATGTAGTCGACACTAAACATCGTTTGACGAATACTCTTCAAGCTAGAGCAGTTTGACATACATAGATAGTGTATTGCCAAAACGTCAACAATATTAATGTTTTATACGGTTTTCAATTTTCACCATATTCTATTATTTGTCCAGAAATAATATGGCACCGTGGTGAAAAATGAGCATAGCAAATGCTTGCGTTAAGAAAATATATATAATTATATGACGTAATAATTACATCTTCTATTGGGCGATATATTTATTGAATACGGGGATTCTCATTAAAATTAAGATTTAATTTGTTTTAACTAATTCGCTATTTACTTATATAAATAATTAAAGTTATATTTCACTGAAGATTACATTGAAAATGATATATAACAAATGCATAGTAGTCGGAAAATATAATGAAGAAATATATTTCATCAAGTTTAATTTTTTTATCCATTTGCCTTTTTCCTATTCAACTACATTTTTGTTTTAGAATCGGGAGAATTTTTTCCCGTAC
The DNA here is from genome assembly GCF_000836235.2 of Papilio xuthus. Taxonomy (NCBI): domain Eukaryota; kingdom Metazoa; phylum Arthropoda; class Insecta; order Lepidoptera; family Papilionidae; genus Papilio; species Papilio xuthus. The sequence continues at coordinate 2,793,107 of NW_013531726.1, forward strand.
ATTAACAAAGAATTGAAGCGCAAACATAACGCAGAGGGTTTGTTCGCAATTTGATTGACGGATCACCAACCTTTTTGTTATTGATACTGGCATGAAAATAGGACTTAATTTTAATAACAAAAGACGTATAAAAGACTAAAGAAATAAAATCAACATTTCAAAATGCGTAGAAAACTTATTATTAAAGTAATATTTAATGGTTATAGTAAAAAAAATTGTTCGTGAAACTCAATATTTGTGGTAATAACCTAAATATGTGAAGTAGTTCAGCACATATAAACATTACAAAGTACTATAGGCCGTATAAATGAGTTATATAAAAATATAGTTATTGCCCGCAACTCCGTCCGCGGGAAAATAACAAAAGTGCAATCATTGAGACAAAAATTACCCCATATCCCACGTTGGACCAAATTACAGATGTTTACAAAATTTGATTAGAATTAGTTCAGTAGTTTCAAAGTTTATCGCGAACAAACATCGTGAAACGATATTTTTATATAAATATATAAGATTATTTAAAATTACACAGCAAACCAAAAAATTGAGGTTACGTCTAATATCTACACGCGCACATTTATATCATAGCTATAATGTTTAGTATCTGTTATTCATATTACAATTCCTCGAGTGTCGTCAATTATTGTTGTGATATCACTTTAATACTAATTAACAAGATGGTGTAACAATGAGAGCTTTGTTTGCGCCAAAACTAGTTTGTAATTACTGACATAGCCCCGAGATACGAATGACAGTTCATTGTATCGAGTGACAAATGTTGATGTTGATTCTGATAGTGTTGGATAGTTTACACAACTGTCAAATAAATTATTGTAAATGTGAGACATTTTGTTAAAGATAATAACTACTTTTAGGATTATTCATTTACATTAAAAGTGGCATGTATGTAATAATAGATGTCGCCAGCGCGACATTAAAAAATAACTTATTATAATTAATAGCCTATGTTTTCAGACTATGTGTAAGCCAAACTGCATAGAGATACGTTCAGCCGCTCTAGAGATACCTTCAAACAAACATCCATCCATCCATCCCACCATCAAAACATTCGTCTTTAAGCTATTAGTAAGATAGTAAGAAATAAGATAGAGAAAAAAGATAAATAGTTTTGTTTATTTGTAACGATTAAACTCGAAATCTAATGTCCCGATTTTAAAAAAATCCACTTGTCCATTATGACTTCAGTTTTTAAGAAAAATAAGACTAATTTTATTATGATTTTAGTTGCTTCGACAGAGTAAACTTAAGTTAATACGATATCTAAATAGATAAGCAGTTAGGTCTAACTGAATACATTTTATAATGCGTATTTATAGTAGTACAATCATGTACACAAGTGTGACATTGCAGCAGCGTGTCAGTGGCGTGACGTCACGCTCGAGGCGGCTCAGTGTCACGCCGCCGCCGTGATGGACACCGGCTGAGCTCACAGACCTGTTCACATGTCACCGACAGAACACTGAATGTTAGAGCATACATTTAGATAACAATAATGACTGATTTTATTTAGTTGTTTAGTATAGAGCTAAAATTATAATTCTTAATGAGTTTCAATTTATTAGTCCCGTATTCGTCGCATATTTAAAACAAGCGCTTCAGGCCCACAAACTATTAAGGTTTTTGCTAAAATTATTGTTAAACAAATTTTATTTTGTTACATTTATCCTTGTACCTTTTTTCTTAGTACTTTTTAGAAGGATTTTAATATAAAGAAATGTGAAAACTTTAACGCGGTAAGTACCTAGTACGTATTTTGTTCGTTATTGATTTGAACTTGCCTAAAACCAGCGAGTAGATTATAACTGATCGAAATCACATCTTAAGCGATAAAACATGTACCAACTCACTTTATCTTTTTAGGCCTACAATGAAATTCCATTAATAAAAATAAAAACGTCGCTTTTACCATTTCCGTTTATTGGTATTTTTTTCTAGAAAAAATAACTTGAAATTAATTTTGATTTAAATAAGTTTTTTCATATTATTTTTGTTCATATTGAAGTATGTTTTTAAAATTTCTGATATCACTTACTTATTATTTACACATTGACATATATTCTTAAGCTGTATGTTTACAATGCAAGAGCTTTTGACTGTGACTTTATTAAGGAGTAAAATTAAAGTTTAAAAGCTGCAAAAGCTTCAATCAGTTGAGAGCGGCAGCTTTAAGCTGTCGACTCTTTGAAGCTGTCCGTGACCGGCCTTTAGTTACTATCAATAATTTTTTAATTTTTTTTAATTTATTTCTTCAAAAACATGTTAGAATAATTAAAATAAATTATTATTAATATTAAAATAAATTAAATTAATTAATACGAATATAGCAGCTATAATAACAAAAGGCTTCAACAATTGCTATGCAAAGCTGTACAGTAAATTGCTTTACTGTTTTAGCTTATTCGCACGAACAAGAGATGTAAAGAATAATAAAGAATGTAATAAGGAACATGAAATTGAATTTAATTTCAGGCATAGCTGCGATATTTTTAATATTACGCACCGTAGGGAAGGCGCGGATTTTCTCTTAAGCCGTATACAGAATTATTGCCTTCCCCCGTAACAATCTTAACAGGGCCAATTTGCTTTAACGGGAAGTGGTGCCCTTACTTGAAAAAGTGTAGGGGTTTAAATACAAAGCTGACCCTACGTGAGGCAAGACGTTACGATATGAATACAAATTAAGTTTTCATACAATTTTAACTTTGTAATATCTATGTAAAACTCTAACTTTGTAATTAACAAACATTAGAGATTTTAATTCATTTAAATTATATATTTTTTACAAATTTGGGTGATAGGTAGAACCAAGACTACTTTCGAGCAGTATAAAAGAATCTGATTTATCGTCCTATGCTTTTTACCAGACTATTATTTATCTACGTATTAAATTTTACCCAAATCCATTCAAGCTAACTGGTATCTATTTAGGTAACAAACCTCCATCCATACACCAAAATTACACATTTCTAATATTGCGCTGCAATCGAAAATACCTACAAGAAAAATGTAAGGTTGACAGGATATTTTGATTATTTTCAAATCTTTTCTTAATAGCTCTTTTAATAGTGTTAGTATAAATATCGTCCCGTTTTGCATTTAAATGTAGTTGACTACTTAGAAGGCTGGGCGTTGGTCTATTCAATTTGGCACGTTTTGATTAAGAGCATGTATATTCAGTAAGCATTAGTTGCGCACTTAATTAACAGCCAATCTTAGTGGCAGTCAGTGAGTAGAGCCGATTACAAGTAATCCGTGATCTCTGTTTAATAATCATGTTACGTTATAGTTTAAAATTAACTTGAAATAATGAATTTATATTAGCAAATATAATAATCTTTATGTTTTTAATTGATTTACAGTCAAATGTAATTGATTAAAATATTTTTCAAGAATCTTTTGCAAAGGCACTTTCGTCTTTAGTATGCATTTTCCAAATGGTATATCTTCCGCTAAGACTTATTTAATGCTTCAAATTTAGATACAAAATTGTATTATTATTTTTAATAATTATGAATATTTGTGCCTAAGTTAATTCTACTGTTAAGACTACACAATATTTGGCACGACCTAAGATATAAATTAAAAACAATGATAACGACAGCCTATTTAGATAAAAGAAATAATTAAATAAAGTTCCGTTTTACTAGTGAATTAGTGGATAGCGTTTATTTTAATTAAAAAAAGTAAATTTAAATTTCTCTATTTACAATATCATGACCACCACTAATTACAACATTGTTTATTAGTCTGTCGTTTTCAAACACTAATTAGTAAATATCAAGCGCAAGCAGATTATCCAGAACGTCTGCATGGGACGTTGACTTTGATGAATATTGCCAATAAACAACAATGTTTACGAGCCGCTCTAAACAGTTTGTCTTCATCAGATACACTCATATTTCTATCGTGTTCAACATTATAGTGATTCCAAATGGATAAAGAAGAAACAGCTGCAATTACCAATAATATTTTTCAATTTGTTTAAATTCTACTAAAGCACTTAGTGTTGCAAACACAGAATTAACTACAATAATTATTCGGGTTCCTTACCTCGAAACGAAAAATACGGAACCCTTATAGGATCACTTTGTTGTCCCTCCGACTATCTATCAAGACCCTTTTTTCATACTAAGTCTAATCTAAGAGTCTTCCTTATACATTTTTAGTTGCAGCTGTTGATATATTTAGATTCAAAATAACTATTTTTTTGCTATCTCGTAGACTGTGGGTCTAATAATTTTCGTTTAATTCATGACTTTGCCTGTCTATTCTTTACTCGGTCTCTTTTTATGTCTAAGTAACAGATACAAGTAGCATATCATTCCGATTATTGTATTTAGTATTATAATGATAAGATAAAAAATATTGCTTTATTTGTAGTAAGAGAGAATATTAAGAGTAAAGAAAAAAACTTAAATTCTAAGTAAAACCGTACCACAGTTTATTTTTGTTTAGTTTTATGTGTTGCATACTCTTTTTTAATTTTCCGCTTCCACACCTTTCATTTATTATACTTAAAGAATGCAGAAAACTTAAGTTTTTAATGCTCACAAATTCTGGTTAGGTTAGGTGTTGTGAGAAAAAACTTCAAAAAGTATTAACCATAAATCGATTATGCTTAAACAATAAAATATATGATGTACAACATCTTATAGTTATATGCATACCGAATCAGGTCATAAATAAAATGTTTCGAACTTATATAAGACTACAGAAATTGCCCTTTTTTGGTTAGTTTTGTAGCATTCGAATTATATCACAACAGTCAATTAAATTTTTTACTCTTATTGTTAAATTTATTATTAAAATTACTTTTAATTGCTATACCGTTTATTCGGGATAGCTATACTGGTGCGTATTTTCTACGAAAGTATTTTGTTGAAAATGAGATGGGCGAACGCGGTAATTAAAAAAACACACACATTCTAATGCCGCGGGCGTTGCGAGCTGCAACCAAGTAGCATTTATGTAACAAGCCTACGCGCGACTACATACCAAGGCTACGTACATACAGTAGAGGACGTAGAGCCGTAGAGGACGTAGATCCAGTAGGACATTTTTTAACCCATTTCGGGCAATGTCATATGACGCCTACAATGAAATTAGGTCGAAAACTTATCATAGCAACATATCTGCTAAATTATATAGCTTTTATGGTTATAGTTTACCGTACGATACCCTAAGTGGGAAGCAAATTTAATTCTTTGATAGTATCCATTAAAATGTAAGCTATTTACTTTTATTTTTAGTTGCCTTGCCTGCAATATGGTAAATGTTAATTTTTGTAGTAAAAATGAAAAATAGGTTTTAAGTTATGCAGGCGGCTGTATCATCTAGCAAACATATTATTGTCGCAAATAGATTTAAAAATTGTTAACTTTGATGCTAATAAATATAATTTACACAATATCCCTCATATTATTATTATGTTGTAAATAGATTACTTTGATATATTAAGCAACAAAGTTGAATTTATTGCAGCGCTAACATTAATGCTTTATAAATCGATAGAAATGTTGTGCAATACGGGAATTAACGAACCATTACTTTGTTCGTCGCCGTTAATGTCAATGGAACGGAAAACATAGTTGTTTGTGTACAACCATAGCGTTTTGATTTATTTTTATAATGTGTAAAGAGGTCGTAAAACATCTGGTAACTGAAGATATGCTGTGAACTAAAGTAAACAATTTTACAATACTTCGACAGGCCTAATGTTTTCCAAACTTAATAGTTTACAAATCGATCAAGTGATAACATGATATAATATATTAAAAGGCTACCGATAATATAATCTTAAAATGCATTGTTAACAATACATTTGTTCTAAATATAATATATGCAAATATTATAAAGTGAATTGATTGTTTGCTTGCCTTGAATAGGTTCAGAAACGACTAAATCGTTTTGAAACATTTTTTTGTTAGGACACACTATCCCAAGGTGATATTGGTTTTTATTTTCGCGCGTACAAAATCGCGGGCAACTGCTATTTTAAAAATAATTTCTTTTTAAAGTACTCGTTTCTCGGTTGTACTGGTAGCATATTTTATAAATAGGCGACATCCCGTTCCTATAAAAAGGCTATAAGTAAACAGCGTTACGTCGATCGTTCCCCTGACATCGCTCTTTCTGCCAATCTCCATGCAAGGCGATGTTTCAATAAAAACGGATCATCCATCCCTCGTAAACACTGTCGCAGATATTTCAATATGGGTGGGATTAACGGCCTACTTACGCACCGGTTTCGATATTTCCCTCACGTCGTATTGGAAAAACATTTTTAAGCGCTATATTACATTACTCAATTTTCTTTTTACAGCGCGGACAATGTTTGTAGTCGGCACTTCAAACTACAAGAAATAGTTTACAGCAAAGGGAACATAAAATGAATTGTACCTTTACTCCTCTACACTTTAACTAAGTAGTAGCTTCAAAGTTTTATGTAAAACTCGAGATTGTACTTATTTCAAAGTACTTTATTAGGTTTTGTTTCAATCTCATCTTTCTTAATTTGTCGCAATGGAACAAGTTTGAAACGCTACAGTTCAGTTAATATGGAAAATATGTATTCGTTTTGAAAGAAACTAAAAGTATTTATTAGGTACGTACTACAACTACAAATTACTCAGAAATATATCTCACTGACGGTCCTAAAACAGAACGTAATAGAATATTAACTTAGCGACTTAGCTTTGATGTAACATAAAAAATATACAGAAATGCGTTAAATCCGTTATTTGCATAGAATTTAAGTAAATAATATAGGTAATTTTATCAGATGATATGTAAGCAATGCACAGTCTCAAAATCTTACTATCTTATTAATATTATAAATGTGAATGTTTGGATGAATAGCTACAGATGAATGGATGGATGTTTGTTTGAAGGTCTCTGTGGAACGGCTGCACGGATCTTGCTGAAATTTGGCTTAGATGTAGAACATAGCCTGGAAGAACACGAAGGCTACTAAGTTTTTTTAATTTCGCGCAGACGAAGTCGCGGGCGACAGCTAGTGCTTTATAAATAAGAGTTGATTTTCCTTTAACATGTTTAACGGTATAGCTGAAAAATATTTTATTATAAATCTTTATTTTATTGTCATGTAAAAGCCGTGATAGTATTTTCGTGTCTGAATCCGATAGGTCATAAATTGGCATGTAAAATGTATAGGGCTCAAACAAAAACATTATTGTAAATGAAATATAGAAAATTTAAGCGCAGTTATTTAAATTCTGTATTAAAGTTATACGAAGCCAAAAAGTATAATTCTATGTCATTAAACAGTATTTTAAAAGAATTTTACAGTAGCTGAAGCCCGCGACTACGTCCGCTTAATTAAGTCCGATACTATAAAAAACTTAATAAATAGCCTGTGTGTTCTTCCAAACTAATGTACTACAACTGTGCCAAAGTCCAGCGAGAAGTGTTGCGCCGTTCCAGAGATACCTTCATACAAACATCCATCCATTCATGCATCTATCTTAACATTCGCATTTATAATATTATTAAGATTAGGTAGATATGAAAAGTTTTAGACTAAAATATTTCAGGTATTTTAATCTTCGTACATTAATTACATAGTAATTGCTTACTAAGAATGAAATTAATAGACGAAGGGATCTTCAGAAACGTATCTAAGAATAATGATATTTGTTTCCAAACACGTTCACATTGCCATGTTAACAGAACTCGGAAACACCAGTATATTCAAGACAAATAACCTAGATTGCTGTTCAACAAACAAGTGCAAAGATGTTTACTTTCATTAAGACATTTTAATGAAAAATATAACTTCGAAGAGCCATTATGTGCTTTAAAGGTATGTTTTATGAAACTATTTATAAAAGCTTAATGTAATCCAAACGTAAAACTGCGGTGTTTTCCTAAATTATATTAGTTTTCATTTGTATCACTGTCTTGAAAATAAGTCAAAATTATCTATCTATTTAAAGTTTTCATTCTTATCGACAAACCGATTTATTGTAACAGAATAAATAATATAATTTCCTGTAACCCTGAAAATGCTTATGCCATTGCATAATGTTTAAAACGTTCCTCGTTTTATATAACAAAATATTCGCATTAATAATAAAAGTTAGGTTACATCTCGATAAGTTGAAATTACAAACATATTCAAAGTTATAATATTGTTTCAGTTCGTTGTAACTCTATTAAAACGTAGTATCATTTACGTGAATCGAATATGAGTTTATTTTAAGGGATCAACACTCCGCAGCTAAAGGCTAGAACAAATAAAAGCGTATTCAGCAACCGATTAATATTCAACGGAGGAGAGCTTCCACTCTCTAACCGCGTCGTTTGTTTAACCTCTTCAGTCAATTTGACTTCCAACCTCGGCCCTGTGTAATGTTCATTATAGGGGTCAGAATCGAAGTTTAACTACTCGTAACGCAATCAAAATTATGACTCTCTTGTAACAATATCAATAACATTAAAATTCAACACATTATCACTTTTGTTATTAAATCTTAAATCTTCAGTGATTTGAGATGCAGTTGTTTATGTTAGTTCATGTTTTTTAATGTTAAAAATGCTTTTAGAATTCCGAAACTAACCGGATATAGTTAACATGTATATTCAGTGATTTTAGATATTATTAATTACAATCCTTTGGTGTGAATGACGTGCTTTCATTACAAAGTCTAGTGTCAGAATGAATGCGAGGGGACACAAACGTCGAACTTTTAGTAAGGCTAGTGTTGAGTCAATACACTGGCTCATTTCCGGATTTTATTTCTAACAGTAAATAAGCAACAATCATAACTAAAAAACTAGCTTTAATAATTTAGTTCTATATCTATACTCTAGTATGGTTAAATAATCTGAATATGAATTTTTTCTTTAAAGTCTTTCAACAAAATATGTTATGAACAACTCTATATTCGAGCAAACAATCATGAACAATATCAGTTTTGCGGTATTCTAAACTACAATGCTAACCATTCGGTTCTGGTTTGGACGTTGCTGAATCGGCCTCACATGTTTGCCATTATAACTTGCTACAGATGAATTCCAAACTGAAACAAAGCAATGCGTAGTAACAATGAAAAAGGTTATATGTGAATTTTAATAAAAATATTCAATTAACTATTTGTGGTTCTTGAAATATTTAATACCCGTTTCGTTTTTATTATTAGTTCCGGCTTCAGTAGACTTAATTGGGATATATGTTTAGTAATATTTAGATAACTTTTCCAGAATAAACAAAGAATTAAGCCTAGCGTCTTTATTAATTACACAATATTTTTCTTACAATTGCATTAAAATGTTTAATAATAAACTATGAATTATTAACAATACATAATAGAATGAATACATCTAATATTATTATGTTAATTGGTCAGCATCATTTTCCCTATTGAGGGTCGCCACAGTGTACTTTACCATGAAACTAGCCATCATAATCATTCTTAAAATTATTTGTTACAAAAATAAAAGTTTGATACTAATAATTTCAAGTTTTTTTACAGCTGTGGTTAAATAATAATATATATAAAATTATTTATTACTCTGTTGTAACTTAAAATTTCTTGGTGTACGCATGAATAGCGTTTTAGCTGTATCTTCATTTTGCATTCATGTGGTGACATTTTGTATGAGTTATGTATCTCTGTCCGCTAGGTGCAGTTTATTTTGCATATGAACACAATAGCTAGTTATACTGGTTCAGTGATTTGAGCTATTCAACCTTATTCTATAAATAGGAATATGTTTTATATTAAAAAAATGTACTTGCATTTAAAAGTTCCGTTAAGCGAAATTCTAACCTGAAATTTTTTTTAAAGGATAAAGGTAAATATTACTTAACTTCCATGTCGTAATATCGTGCGCGATATTTTTATTTCATTTCTAAATTATGAAAATGGCAATATTATGTTAGTTCGCATATTTTCAGATTGTCACAATATCTTTGTCAACCTATAGAGTAGAATTGACTCGGATTGGTTTTTCAATATAAAATATCAAATTAAAAATTATAATCTATACCTGAGATGACAGAAATATACTTTTGTACAGATTATAATAGAATTCAGCTTTAAAATCTTCATATTTAGAAATGATTTATCTTAACTTTTTAATGATTAGTTTTTTAAAAATCCGAGGTACGTGAGCTTTATGTCTGATCCAATTAAACATACTTGAAGTTTGTTGATCCGAAGTCGAGAATTAATTGGAATTGTAAACAAACTATGAATACTATTTCTGAGAACGTGGATCAGTTCCATCGCTCATTGTGATAACAAAAGAGCTGTCTAAAAAACTCATTCTTCATTTTGATTTGAAATATTTTCCATTTTTTTTCATTTTTATCAATTTAGTGTATAAAATAAATTGTCATAGTACAAATAAATAGTCAACAACAAGTATTTTATGTAAAAATAAGTGGCAAAGAATAAATCGTTGAATAAAATATATCAATATAATTTTGTTCTATTTTCAAATATTCAGTCAGTTCGCTTTTATTTATTTAAAACGTGAAACTTTTTGTTGAAATAAAAATAGACTTTCAGATATAAATCTCATAGTGCTTTTATATATCTACATTTTTGAATTCTCTATATTTCTTTTACTCAAAAAAAAAACAGAATTCACAGGAAACGTAATATTCCAACATCAATCACAATTTAACGCATTTGGCGTTCCTATTTTTAGACTTTATACTTTTACGGAATCGTTACATACACAATGGAATATGCCAACGTGTTACCACGTTGTGGAAGGAATCATTTATTTTGTTTCTCTTTGATTGTTTTTCATCTCTGCACGTCATTTACATTGTCAAGTTTAACTGATTGTTTAAACATTTTAAGGGGTTCCGTACCTCCGGAAAAAAATGGAACCCTTATAGGATCACTTTGTTGTATGTCTATCAAGACCCTTTTTTAGATTTCAATTCATTGACGCATTTGTTGTAACTACACCAACTAAGCTTTATACTTATGCTATTATATAAAATATATAATAAAGATATAAAATAAAGATACCGAAATAACTATTAATGTTTCTTTTATCTTATTAAGTGTAATACTGAATTTAGAAGTAGAAGTAGAGATGTAGATAGGGGGGGGGGGAGAAATTAAATACCTGTCGTTGGAAAAGAAACGGCCGTGTGCGCGGAAATCAAATTGACTGAAGGAGTTAAATAAACGACTTGGCTTCAAAGCGAGAGCCGTAGTTTGTGGAATATTAATTGGCTGCTGAATTCTTTTTAATTGCTTTTGTACTTCGACGCGGTATGAAGCTGTAACTTGAAGGTTTCAAGCTCCAAAGTGAATTAATTAAATCGTTGCAATTGTTCCGCAATGCACATTCATATTGAACACCTTGATGATTATTTTTTTAAGGATAAAATAATAATAGTTATTATTTTTAATTTACATTTTGCTTGTATTTATTAAGGATATTATTTCTGAGTGCAAGTTCTTGTTGGGTTCTAGTTCCTATACATTATAAAAATCCTTTCAGTACGACAACGACCTCTGATTTTTCCTCTAAATCCGTAACAGAATCGTGTATAGGAGGCGGTTCACTTAGTTTCCGATTGCATTACAAGGACGGCAGTGGAGCCATTACCTTATCTTAAGTCCTCTGTGGATTTATTTAGCTTTCCCCCGTCGAAATTTATCGAAAACCTCTCGATAAAGTTGTCAACAGCAATGGATTTACGCCAATTTAAATGGATAAGAAGTATTTACTTCAATGAATAATATGTTTGATTTTTCTTACAACATATATTTTACCTAAGTAATTGATATTGAAGTATCAGCTCAGTATTTCTCTGACAAAACAAGGAGAAATGAATGATGTATGATATTACTTCACGTGTTTTGCACATTTTTTAATTTAAGCGTGCGCAAGAGAGTATATTTTTGTTTTGTTTAAAAGGTGACAGAATAAAAAGGTAAGTAACCTACAACCACAGAGATATGACGTTCTAAGTTCAATTTTAAAATTAGATGATGATAGCTTTTTTATTCAACTTAACGCAAAATTTAGTAGTGGTAATTTGATATATCAGGAAAAAATATCAGGTTTACATAAAACGTGATATATAACTTGCAACAGGTTCGTCCGTACATCGCGGAAGAGGCAACGAAATTAAAACAATAAAGCAAGTTGACTTGTGAAATTGTTTTCGGTAGATAGTAAAGTATTTTCTACCGGATAACTTATATTTCAGCATATTACAAAATCGCAATCGCATATTTTTCGAGGTTCAATTTGTGAATACGAATAAAATTATAATCTAAAACTATTCGACATCTCCCTGTCCCTATCCCACTCTGTGCGGTACAAATTGATCTACATTTCAACTTAATCATGTTACTTTTTGCGTGCTCCATACTTTTGAATGCTTACCTACCCTTCTTTAATTACTTTATCACCGGTATAAACAAAACTATTTAAAGTATTTAAAATATTTATAAAATGAGTCAACTTTAAAAGAATCTTGTATACATTTATTTATAAGAAGGACTAATGAGGTTAAACTGAAAACTTGCGTGGTATAATTACTCAGTACTTGGCATAATTTCGCAATTCTCTTCTAAAATTTGACGAACTTAACCAAATTTTCCGCCAGGGATAATGAGAGGAGTTTGATTTAAAGTTTCTCCAACTGAACTGAGTACATTTTGTTATAATTAATTTCTTTGATATTTGAACTGTGATACTTATTTAATAAAAATATTTTTACCTCGTAAAAATAGCACACTATCCGTATGTAGAAATTTTCTCTCCAAAAATTTTAAAGTAAATTACCCAACCTTTGCATTCAACATTCTGGAATTTTTTTTGCAATCATTTTCAAGAATGCAAAAAACAAAGACCGTACTTTGTTAAAATGAATTAGGTACGTTTAATTTGTTCTGACGCGTTGAAAATTCCCAAGTCAATTTCGTTGATTTTCTTTTATTACAAATTCGTTTTTATTTTGAGCTACATTGTCCGAATTGACGAAGGTTGACATTTTGTATACAAATGTATAAAATATACATAAAAACATAAGCGAAAATCGTGACAATGCAGTACATACAGTAACTTGGTATATTTGTGTGAAGTGATGTATTGTTCGTGTACTACCAATCATGTTCTTCTCAAGGAGACAGATAGCCGTTAGAAGAAGTCTCCATCGGCATTATTTTTAAATCGATACGCTATTTTTGAGTTCGTTCCTAGAACAAATTTGTACGGTTGCATTGCTATTTATGGAAAACCATATAAGATTTATCCGATAATTAATACAGTTAATTTTAATTTGACATATTGTAAATATTAAGGAATTTTCAATTGCTTTTTATAATAAGAGAAGAGAAAATTATGTTATTTATCAAATAAATAAAGGGTTAAAAAGTTCCATCGTTATCGCTATTAACAAGAAAAACGGGCTCAGAGCAAACCATCAGTGTAGGTTACGATTATCACACGGCCGTGGAAAAAGATTAGCACATTGGCCGTTAACGATCCTGAAAACAGAGCTACACTCGACGACCTCGGAGCCAGAGGAATAAAACGAAATTGTAATAAAAGTAAATCGACAGACGCCGTTCTAAGCCCCTTCTACGTGCTTCCCAGTTCAAGTTTATTCGTTGCACAAAATTACGGCCTGTTCTTCTTCAACTCGGGTTAACCTTAGATAATGCTATTGTAAAAACAAATCAACGTATTGTATTCGCAAAGATTATCTTTATCAAAATTGTATTTATCTGGCTGAAATTTCGAGATACGTGCTGTTAAACAAATAATAGTTAATTTTATTATAGAAGTAATTTATTCTTAAAATAGAAACTTCTTTAACTACTTAAATTTTTGCTGAATTAAAGTATAAAGTTTTCTAATTCGGGTTCCAGTCATAAAAAAGTTTATAGCGATGTAATCTCTTTATTTATTGATATTAAGTAGATGTTTACGACTTGACCTTACTGTACTGTGACTTATAGGTTTAGTTTAATGTCTCAAGTACCTAATATATGGATTTTAGGAAAAGTAATTGTAATATACTTCTATACAAAATATACTGAAAAACAACAACAACCTTATAATTATGTTCCGATGAACGTTGCACACAGTTGTTGATATATGTGAGTTTGGTATGAATTATCTATACATATAAATAAAATTGGATTGTCTGTTTATAATATTGAAATAATCTTTATTACCACATGTATTTGAATATATATACGGTACGCATGTCTAGTACATACCAAAACAACATTTTATTTCGATATTTGTCTGTCTGTTTGTTCTGGCTAATCTATGAAATTGCTAGACCGATTTTGATCGACTTTTACTGGCAGGTAGCTGATGTAATAAGGAGTAACTTAGGTTAGGTTTATTTTAGAAACATTCTTTTGTTTTAGAAAAATAAGACAAACAATGACAGTATTTTACACGGACGAAGTCGCGGACTAATTAGGCTAGTATTTTATAGGATTATTGCAAATATTCAGATAGTTACATTTGAAATTTATACAAGTTTCTTTTGAATATACAACGGGTCATTTTAATCTGACGACATTTGGGTAAACACAAATATTTTTTTGGTCTAAGCAAAAGAAACTCAACGAATTGAACACGGAAAATTGAACGTGCTAGGTTAAATGAAACGTTATTCATCTTTATAAATTACGGTTCAAGTTATTTGGTACACTTTGAACATGATTGCTGCGAGACTCGAGGGATGGAGACTTAAATGTGTACTGGGAATTAGTATGGAAAACAAACTTGGCAATACAGGAAATTCAGACTAGAATAAAAAGAGCATCGTAAAAGTTTGCTTTGAATATTTTTAGAGAACCTGTTATAAAACCGAAAATGTGGCAGTGTATTGACCCAACACTAGCCTTACTAAAATGTCGACCTCTGTGTCCCCTCACTATTCATTCTGGTACTGGACTTTGTAACGAAAGCACGTCATTCGCGCCAAAGGATTCTAACTTATAATTTTTAAAATACTTTAGTTAAATATAATATAGCTGTTACTTTCGCGGTGTGGTGTCTTGATTTCCGTGTTAGGAGACAAATTAAGTTATAATAACAAAACGACAGTTTTAATGTTTATTAGAAATAGTCGGCGCGGAATTAAAAAAAAAAAACTTTTTATGTCACGTCCAACGTGAACGGGATAAAAATGATAACTTGTCCGTCTCCTGGTTCTAAGCTATCTCTCAATAAAGCCATTCTTGAGTTATAAATAATGTAACTCTCTTCATTTTACGTATAATATATGGATTTTAAGTAAACGACTCAAGACCATGATTGAATTGGATATTACTTTTCGATGCATGAAACTAATAGATGTTGAATGAAAATTTCTAAAGCTCAATTCCGAAGAGCTTTGATGATAGGTACTCTTGAAAATTCCTGCTTGAAGTTGACCAACTAATCCAAGTTTTCCACAGCGACTAATGAGACGAGTTTGATTTGAATTTCTCTGTGAGACGGAAAAGTACACTCCTATATTGAATACGGACTTTAAATGAACTAGACTTTTGTTTACTGCGACGTTCAATAAAAGAGACATATTAATACGTTTGGTATCAATTGCCCAGAACTAAGTTGCAATTAATTAAAGTTTTAAACATACCAATGCTTTAGAGATGGAATTTCATTTCATTTTAAAGCGTCAAAAAATGTAAAGTGCCCAAGACACTTGACACTTTTAAAATATATTCTTCTTAAAGTTTCCGATAATTTATAAATCAAAACAAAAGTCGTAATTTAAAAAGCTCACTAATTTGAGCTTAAAGCAAAAGCGATGTCATAATTAAATATTTTTTATTTAAAACCTTTATTTACAAAGAGTATTTTAAAGAACAATTTTAATTTAGAATGCTCTCATCTGTTATTAAATAAAAGCTAACTACAAAAACCGGATAACGTAATACGTATAACAATAGGAAAGCAACTAAGCAAACGTAAACAAAGATTAATATTGAAATGACGGATGATTTCAGCACTTTTGTAACATCTGGAACAGCGAGTATACAGTAATCCACCTTTATTGCTTTTAGAATGACAATAAGCATAATATTGTGTACCGGCAACGAAGCTTAAATATGATTCAAATGTCCGACATGTCAAATAAAATATTACTTACTGTCGCATATGAACTTTTTGAAGAGACAAAAATATCACAGTGTCTTGAAGGTTTATGATTAAATTGATTGTTTTTGCGTAACGTTTTTGTTATTACCAATCGAAGTATCTTTTCGATACAAAAGTCAAATCTAGGGTAAATAGGTAACGTGGTAGACTACTGCTACTATTATTTATGTGTTGAATAGTCTGGCTTCACGTATGTAATCTTGCGTTTTTCACTCTTAGGATTTAATCCTTTAATAAATGTAACACTATTGTGTGATCCAGTGTCTCAAGGGACAACAATTGCAGTCTTCAAAATATTTTTTTTTCCACTTTTTATAATAGACAGAAGAGAAAAAGTACGTTTCTAATGCAATACTTTAAAAAAAATGCAATGATGTGCTTTTTATGCTAGTTGTACACTTGGAAATATTCCGAGAGATTTCGTTTCATTGAAGTTTGAGCGATGTATACCTTTAATTAGTTACCAATACACAATGACAGTGCCAAGAGGAATGGTTTCAATTTAACCGAACAATAGTCTCATCAATGCGCTTGATAGTTACATGCTTCATGTTTTTATCTTACGTGCTCGAAATGTTTATTATTTGCAATATTAATTGAGTATTGAATAAAATTGTTATGCATTTTAAATTCGATAATTTTACATCAATTAATAATAGTTCTGTATGATAAATACGACTAATATACTAAATGCGAATATTTAGATGGGCGGATGGATGTTTGTTTGAAGATATCTCCGGAACGGCTCAACGGATCTCGTTGAAATTTGGCACAGATGTAGAACATAGTCTGGAAGAATACATAGGCTACTAATTAATTTTTCTTGTGAATTCCGCGCCGACGGTGTCGTGGGCAAAAGCTTGAAATAATATATTTATTGGTGCAGTAGAGTCCTAATAACTTAATCGTTTCAGAAATGTTAATTTCATTAGATTTATAAACTTGAATTATACCTTACTAGTCCTTAAAAAATGGTATTGGAATAAAAGGACACAACAAAGGGATATCTTTGTATGTGCTTTTTCATGACTTGTAATGAAAAATGTGATCGAATTGAAAGCGAAATGAATTGGAATCACAAACAAAGGGCTGATTCACTGCTCTCTCTGCTTATAAGCGATTAAAAAAGATGTCAAATATACGAACAATATAATGTCAAAAACAATACTAAGTAAATATTAATTCTGTAGTAAATTGCAATACCAATTTTGTATCGCTTGTATTCATAAATGCCTTTATTAATATTAAACTTTGACTCTTATTTCTATTAAAAATTAAAATAAATCAATTGATTAAAATTATATGTTCAATATGATTTTATTTCATCGTTTTAATATTTAAAATACCTATAATAATAAGATTTTAGGTAACATTTACATTCATTTACAACGAAATAAAGATAAAAACTTGTAATGAATCACAAAGAAATCAAGAAGTTAATCAAAATGAATGTTTGAACAAATCATACTATTCTTATACAACATTCGACAAACATCTAATATAAAGATGCAACACAAAGTTAAGATGAACATGTTTAAGATAAAGGTTTTGTTTAGATCGATATTGTTTATACTTCACCTGGTAAATAGCAGACGTTTAGCAAAATCCGTGTAATGAAAGGGATTTAACTAACAAACAAGTTTTATCTCCATGGAAGTTTGCGGCGCACCTTAATCCTTCACGTGCTTATCTCCTTCCAAACAATAAAGTAACGATAAACCGGGGCTTTCAACTTTCTGCTTTCATATAACACAATATACAATATTTTATACATACATATATAAATAAGAGATACGAAACGCCAATAGAGTGATCCTTATCAAAATACAATGTCATTCCGTCTTATGTTTCTATCTCAGCTTTTATCTAAATACATAGAGTTTGAACTTCGCAGTCTAAAAGGACGACTACATCGGTTTTAGTTATTAATATTTTAATTTATAAGTTTTGTCAAATGTTAAGAAAGTACGAATATTTTATTATATTTTAATTTGTAAAACCTTTTAAGACAACAACAGATATAAGTGATTACTTTAATGGTGGTCTGAAAAAAATTCGTAGACATTTTTTTTTCTGTAAGTAATGGAAAATATTTTTTGGTTCTCATTCAAGTAAGTATTTGTATATCAAACTGTCGCAACTTGATGCCTCAATATCTTGATTATTTTTGATGGGTTTATAAATTAAATTAAAAATGTAATAAGTCAAAAAAGTTTAAATGGGACACTTAATACTTCGCCACAGAGCGTCAGTGGCTCAGGGGTTAGGCACTTGGGTTATAATGGAGGTCCAGGGTACGAATCCCGCCTTGTACTATTGTGTTTTCCGATTTTCCATTTACATACATTTATCCGACGTTCTTATGGTGCAGGAAAATATCTTGATGCATCCTGCACATATCCGCTAAAAAATTCAAAGATATGTGAAGTCAACCCTTACCATAGAGGTTCCGAGCTCCTTAGTGGGGGCGTATAGGGAGCTGATGATGATGACTTAATGCTTGTAAAACAAAATATATATTTTGTTGCATTTTACAATCTGTGTAGTTCATAGTTACATGCGCAGAAACAATTGAGACTCGCCACCATTCAATTGGAAACGATATCGTTCATGTTACATTTATAGTCGAATGCGCAGTGTGCAGTTGACCATCTCGTATCGATGCACTACGTAGAAGCATCACTGAGGATATTGTATTTTAAACTATTCAAGCAAACGCGTAGGTGTAGTGGAAGTATTCGGACCTGTTTCGGTGAAATGTAATTTGACGTCCACAATACAAGTAGGTCGATAACTTGTTATAGCAATATAGGACCTAAATTATAGCTCTGTATGGTGTCTTTGCAACAACAAAACACGTAGGGTTATAACTGTTTTGATAAAATTGTAACTGATTTTTTCATAATTAAAATTACAGACATATTAATATCTTACTAATATTAACAATGCGAATTTTTGGATGTATGTATGTATGGATAGATGATGGTCGTTAGAATGTATTTCCAGAAAGGTTGCACGGATCTCGGTAAACTTTGGAATAGACGTAGAACATAGTCTGGAAGAACACATAGGCTAGTAATTTTTTTTAATTACGCTCGACCTGAGTTGCGGGCAGCAACTAGTATGGATATAATAATCCTCACCTAATGCCCTCGATTTAAGTATTTTTGGACATACTACTTTTATCTATTTTATCTAAGATTACGTTTGTGACTATAAATAAATGTACCCACATCATCAAACCCTTTTGGGTTTATATTCCAAACAAATATGAGGAGACGCAAATCTGACACTAACCTCCATCAGGTAGGCTCCCGATTTCCTATAATCCATTTGGCAAACAACGTAAAGTCGTGTCGAAGTGATTGATGCTCGCCTCGGAGAAGGATCCCATTGTTGTTTAATTTTAGAGTAATTTTTATACAGCCAATAATTAAAAAATCTGATTTTATATAATATTTAACATTATTCTTTTGTATCGTATGAATTTTAATCATTTAATATTCGGAAATTATAAAGTTTGTTTTAACAAATTGTGTTGTAATTGTGAACACACACCTATTTTTTCTTTGATATTTTTTTTGATATCATTTTCACCCTGACTGGATAAAGTAACTATTACGTTGTGTTTAATAAAATATTACATCTAACAAGAGTTTCTAGCAAACAGTTTCTACAAAGAGCTCTATACTTAAACAAAGCTTTTTCCAATTGCCTTGTTTCAAAGCATATATTCAACCCTCATACATTAAACATACTTCATCTTCTTCGGGGTGTCTTGGAGGCAAGTCGCTCAAAATTTACTTCGTCACGTTTAGTTCTATAGTAAGATATGGGGAGGTTTATTTTACGAAAACATTTGCAATAAATGCCTACAGCTATTTATAAAGAAAAATTACAAGATTTGTTTTTAAGTGAATAGCAACTTAACATTTTATCTTTTGTGTTGGTTTAGAAGGCGTGTTAGATTTTATGACATTGCTATGAATATAACATTTTTCACCCATAGACATCCGTATCTGCAGATGCGTTTAATAGATCGAGGAGGGGATGCAGAGAAAGAGCATATTATCACTTCCTATGTATCCACTGCTCCACCAAATCCGCTTCCCCTTTCTATCCTTTCTTTACAAGTTGGAAAGGGAAAAAGAACTAAAATTAGGGTTTCGAAACTTACATTAATCAGACGAAACGCGGCATTTCTTCCAATTCACTTTTATCTTCTATGTGGTCGTGGTATTACACCAGTCTAGTTGGCAATGTTGTTCTAATGAAAAGGTGCTAAAATTGTATAACCCAAAAAACTGTGAAAATAACTTAGTTTCATTGTTCGTAGAGGTGTGTTGAAATTTTTACTAGAATTATTTATATACAGGAATTATGTCGCTTGATGCTTTAAAAGCATTTTATTGTTCGGAACGCGCAACGTAGTTACGTTGAGAAAATGGAATACTGCATTTCGCGTCCTGCGCCTTCGGCTGTGAAAGAAAAATATTTTACCGACTGCTTTTCATCTCTAGTGTATTTTTTAATCAGGTTACCTGGTTTTTTACTTTCTTATAAAGCTGTAGCCAGCAAGTAATTCAAGTTTGATTCTGTCAAGTTTATATACTTATAATACAATGTTTTAAAGTAGGTCGAAAATTAATTGCTTTCAAATTAAAATTAATTTTAACAGACATAACTTTAATAATAATATTTGATTCGACAATATTGAAATGTCCTAATTAAACATTACAAAGGAGTACATAATAGTGAAAGATTTAGTAACAATTGTTATATACAAGTAGAATGTTCAAATACATGTACGAAAATCTTCTACGCTTTTCGTAAACCTGAACCCCTTATCCAATGTCCTTGAACCTTACCAAGGCGTTGGAGTAAAAGTATAATCTCGTATAATCGAACCCAAAAAGTTTAAAAAAAATTCAAAAGATAAACTACATTGACAATTAGATAAAGTTATTGCTCTTTTAAAAATAAAAAGCAAAATACGACGTTGAATATTATTGTATAGAAAAAGTTTTGCATTTCATTGTATTGCGATATGACGTCACGAAGCGTAGCCGCGTCTGTTTAAGTAAGCAGCTAATCCCACCAGTATTAAAATATCTGTGACAATATTCCAGTCGACAGGCGTTCTCTTATTAAAAGCTGCAATACAAGTCCCTATACAATATGACCTTAACAACTATATTAACATAGAATAAACAGGAACAAACTATAGTTTCAGTTTTATTAATATTTATTCTTTTTTATTTTTGCGTTAATGCAAAATAAAATGTAGGATATACGGTGAAGGAAAACATCGTGATGAAACCAGCACATATCTGCGAAGAAATTCAAAGACTATGTGAAGTCAACCAACGCGCACTTGACCAGCGTGGTTGACTATGGCTTAGTCACTTCTTACTTAGGGTAGACTCCAAACACCTCAGTTTACATTTGATTTTTAAAAGAAATATTTACTAAGTCTATAACAAAGTAATATTAATATTCAGTAGGAAAGCTTCGATTTCATTATGACTATTGAAAATGAAATATGTATATACAATTTTGAATGAAGTTGCTACCTGGGCACATCTTAAAATTAATGATTCATGTAACAGCGGTGTTCAAAGATGAAATGAGCCGAGTCTACAGTTTAATAACAACAGGCTGCTTACGACAGAGCATGCTTGCATTTTGCATAAAATCGATAGAACGCGGCAAGTTATCTTATTAATATTATGGCCAATGCTTTTATGTATGGATGGATGGGTTTTCGTTAGATGGTATTACCAAAACTGCAGCACGGATTTCTCATAGTCTCGTCGTCTGGAAGAACACATAAGTTACTAATTAAGTTGTTACTTAAATTGCTCGCAGAGCGAGTCGCTGGCGACAGCTAGTTTTTATTAATCAGGTACACTTTGTATTGATTTCCTTAGCGGATGTTGTTCTACTGAGTACTTTAAAGTAATTTATATTCCATTTTTATCTACTGCTGTTCTATTTTAACCCTTCCTTTTTTTAAAATATTAATAAGAGTGGAAATGTTGTGATTATATTTAACTTCTTGTCTTGTGTTAACGATATTTCCATTTTGAAGAATTTAAATATCGTTTCGCTTAGAGTTATGTTTCTTAATGTAGTGATTTGTTAATTAATTAATTGTTGTATGAGATATATATATCATATATATCACCTAGTTTTATATAAGGAGTTAAGTTCCATGCGACAATTTCCTTCCCAATCCTATCCTCTTTTCCTACACTTACCTTTCATTTATCCATTGCAATGACATAAGCAATACTTTATGTTAATATTTCTGTTTAACTAGTAAACAACACGTGAAACATTTGCTCTTATTTTTATTCAAAGAACGTTGTTTGTTTTTGTTAATACTAAATAAATGATAGATATGCATCCTTATTTTTAGCTGTTAATTACTTCCAGGTACATATAATAAAAGTACAACATATTAGAAATGTTTTTTTTTATTCATCAACATTATAGATAAACAACTAACGGTAACGATGGCTATAATTTCTATAGATCCTTCAACAGGGAAGCTTATTTATAGAAATTTATAATCTACCTTCATCATGTAAATAGAAGCCAACGCGAAGCATAATAACGTTACGTTGACAGCTGCAAAAAACCGTGAAAGAAATATTTTTTGCCCTTAGCATATTGCCGCGAAATCACCGAAGCGAAGTAATTTTTGATTTGAAAATATTATAACTGTAAAGTTTTGTTATACACACTAAGATTTACTTGTAGGTTATACATGAAAAGCACTGACCTCTATTAACTGGACAGGCTATAAGCCATTGTATTTAGTGCTTTTTTGTTTCACCAGGACCGTTCAAGTTAAAATAACGAAACGCTGTCATTTTTAAGCAATGACTCATCCATCAATACAGATCAGTGATGTAAGGTCAAAACCGTCGTATAAAACCTAACGTGTGTGACCTGCATTAATCATTGCTTTGGTTTACTTTCGCGGTAGTGTGCTACAGGCATTAGTTGACATTTTATCTGTACTATTTAAGTAAAATAAACAACATTTATCTTACGGTATATCTTTTTACAATCTGCTTATGGCAAAATTATCTACATATTTTACTACGACATCTATACTACTTTGTTTACAAAGCACGCAATATTGTCTCTTTTTGTAATAATATTTTATTATATCTTATTATCTTTATTTATTTACATAATATGTACATTAAGTTTGAAAGCTATTGAGAACGGAATAGTGAAAGAGCCTCGAAACGTTTTCACAGTTCTTTGTTATACTCAGTGAAGTGTATGATGAAGGATACAAATCGTATATTTTTCATGAATCTGGATGATCACATGTAATTCCGCAGATTGCTGACATCTTATAAGAACCATCTTTCATTTTAAAACACATGAATTCATACTTGTTTTGTATTTTCTTGCAAATAATGTGTATAAAACAATTTGATCAACAAAAGTGTTTTCAAAAACAATTTGTTGATCAAATATTGCATTATAATTTGAGGACTAACTCCCGTACATGAGTCAGCTAATGATTTCTTAATCTTTATTCGCACGGGCGTTTTTTCAACGCGTTAATGTTACGCGGTAACGAACGCTTTAAAGTCACTCTTGTTCACAGTTACTTCTGTCAGAAAAGGTGTAAAATCTCCACAGATATAGCAAATTTACATTAAATAAAATCAAAAGACAGATTCAGTGCGATAAAGATCTTGTTATACTTTTTTGAGTTTAACAGGGGGGCGCTAGTGAACTATCGTAATTTAGTTTGACCGGGTCGGATAATTTTGTTGGTCTATAGCTTATATTTTTAACTCTAAGCGATGTCCGTAACGGCTATTAGATCACATTGAATGCTGCAGTTAAAGAAATATTCTATGAATATATTTACAATAAATTCTAATCATCTAATGATGTGTGATTCAATGACTTAGATATGGCACGTTTCATAAAATCTATCAGTCTTTTAATTATTGAAACTTAATTTTACGTATTTATCTGGAGCGACGACTAATTTGTACAATTAGAACTGTTTAACTTAAATTGGTTTAAACCGACAGATATATAATTCTCATTTTGTAAATAAAAAATATCTTTTAATAATGATAGGTGACGAATTTTAGCTACCACAGAAATATTACTAAATTATCATCGTCAAAACATCTTTCTAACTTATCATAATATTTACATTGATTTTAATCACCTTAGTTATTAAAATTTTTCATGACAATTGTTTTTTCGTTGCCTTACATATTACAATAACATTGGCATTGGCACTTATGAACAAACAATGATTCATTGTCAACTTAATAAAACCATCGTTATTATAACGAGTAAGGTAGCACGTTGAACTGCAGACTTGGATGATTGTGTAGACTCGTAATCTATATGTAGAAAATAAAAGTATTAACATCATCTGAATTTTACCTGCTAGGGGTAGGTACAGCATGGTACTACTCTTCCATACAT
The DNA here is from genome assembly GCF_000836235.2 of Papilio xuthus. Lineage (NCBI taxonomy): Eukaryota > Metazoa > Arthropoda > Insecta > Lepidoptera > Papilionidae > Papilio > Papilio xuthus. Next base: position 2,817,740 of record NW_013531726.1, read on the forward strand.
CTCTATTGCCGTTGTACCTGAATGCACTCTCTTCTTAGGCATATCCTCTTTCATAACGTCTATCCATACGTTCTTTGGTCTTCCACCATCGTTCCCATCCATTCGATACCATAGATTCCATCAATTCAGTAATTTTTAACATTTTTTTAATGAAATTGGTCAATTATACTGCTCAGTAATCTTTTAACACTAAAAAGGTTCGTCTTAATGGAAAATTTACTTCCTAAACACTCATTAATCCTCGTCATGACTTTCTTATTTAAGGTTCTGATTCTCTTCGTCTTTACCATTGACGTTTTCCAAATATTTACAACAAGCACACATAAATGTACTAGAGAAAAAATTTAACCTAATATCAGAAGTAATTAAGCTTACCCATATCTTTCCATTCTTCGACTTCGTAGTCACCTATAACTCGGTTTTCAGCTGAAGATTCCCTCCATCGATTCTTACTTTTACCTAAGTAAAAGGTAAAAAAATAACATTTTTACAATATTACCAAATTTTTGTTAATTTACTTGTATTTCTTGTACCATTACAAGTAAGCTCTAGGTATGTGATAGGATATTCTTTACAATTCAAATGGCGGAATTCGAACTCTCGACCACGTGTTCGGAAATCCATACCCTTAACCATAAGGCTATCTAAAAAATCTAAAACAATTGATGATGAACTTAATAAATATTCTTTTATAGATGAATTTTAATACCCATTTCTCATTGCAAGAGTAATTTAGAACTAACAATAGGTAAAACTCGATGTAAATAAATTACAATAACGGGTAACATTGTCAAAGAGTAAACAAAATTGCTTTTGCCACAATAATATTACTAACGACCCAATTCTTCGCAAGCATTCGGCCACGGAGGCAAAACCAATAAATACAAAAACCACCATCGACCTTTTCATTCGTAGACTACAGAAGTGCGATAAATTTATAAGCGGCACGTGGCTCCTGAACTTTAGACTGCTATTTTTACTCGTGTATTTGTAACTGTGTGAGTTTGTATATGGGCACGTCTAGATATTTATTAATTTCATAGACTACATACTGGGCAAAAATACATTTATGTTGCGGATAAAAGTACGAACAATATGTTTTATGAATTAATTATATAAGTAGGAATATTTACCTTTCTTTTTGTAAGGGAATGTCGGAACATAGTTGACGGTAGTACTGATTGTGGAAGGAGCAGGGATTTCTGAAAGAACAAACAGTAATTTTATTTTAACAATGTAAGTCTTCAAACGATATTATACCTAACTAGCTGTCGCCCGCGACTCTGTCCGCGCGGAATTAAAAATAAAACTTAATTAGTAGTCTACGCCAAATTTCAGCGAGATCCATGCAGCTGTTCTGGAGATACCTTCAAACAAACAAACATCAATCCATCCATCCAAACATTCGCATTTATAATATTAGTATGGTTAGTATGACTATTATGATTTAATAAAGAAATACCATCAAGTCGAATGAATCCGTCCGTTTCACCGAGTGAGTTCTTCGCGACGCATCGATATGAAGTAAAGTCTTTATTTGATACTTTTCGTATAGTTAATTTCATTATTCGACTATAACTATCATCAGTCAATGAAGTTATGTATTTATTTCCTGGAATAAATCACTTTAGCATGAAATTGAACCAACTGAATATGATACAAACCATTTTAAATATTTAATCATAAGCTTTGTAATTTGATGTTCGATTTTTAAAATATTAATTATTTAAATAACTGAAAATAGTTATTGTTTTTAATACTGACCTGATATAATCATATCTCCTCGATCGGTCGTCCAATAGTTAATAGAAGTTGGATATGATTCTGTATGGCATTCGAGTGTCACATCTTGTCCTATGTAGGCAGCTTCAAGTTGATTCGGTATTGACAGCATAGGTGGGACTAAATTTTAAAAGAAAAGTAACGTAAAATAAATATAAATACTCTTATATCAAATCCTTAGTCTATTCCTTGGATTTTTATTCCTAATTAATAAGTCTCTTTTTGTATAATGCTTTAGCTGGACGTTTGAACTTTAAAATTTCATCCGACATACGGTAGAGTCGCTGGATATGAGATCAAAGATATCCCTTAAATGCGAAATTGAATGTAGATGTCAAACTGGTGAGCTTTATTTTAAAATGCATTTGTTAATTATTTACAAACTATCTTTAGTAAAATTCTTATTAAAAAATAATTACTTTATATGCTACAAAAATATTGCACTAAAGCAATAAACAAGGTAAAGCATTATTGCCTTCATACGACTTGTCTTTTATTATAACAAAGTGTCGTCAGTTAATCGACTGAAAGTTACGTGAACATCTACGTCACCTATTAGAAACGGAAAGGGGAAAACGTAGCTGTGATGAGAAACGAGAATTAAGGAAAAGAAAATCATCTCATTGGCTTTCATGGCGAGAAGCGTCGGTCGAGGCGAGGATGCAGGGGCCGCGGGGGTCGAGGGGGCTGCAGGGCGCAGACAGAATCACCATTATCGCCCTCGTGTCGTATTCACGTCAGCATAATGCTCTAATTGGGTGCAATTACGGACGAGCCGGTAGAAGACCCCGTCAGGTAGAGCTCCCGTCTCGTAAATAGTCGTTAACGGCGCCCGCCTCGAGAAAAATAATATTTCTCAAACCTGAGTACCGCCGAAACGAAACGATGTGAAAAAACTCACGTACTTATGACCGGATGATTTGAGGTCGATTCAATGAGGCGCTATAAATGTGCCCGCTATTCCAAGAAAATTAAAGGCAGTAAAAATTTGATTACAATTATCTGTGATGATGTCACAGTTTTATAGGTTTTCCTTTTATTGCTTGCTTTAAGTAAATTGAAATTTTTAGATGTAACTTGAAAAAGCTAACGTTTAGCGGTATAATTGTGATTAAAATTATTCCAGGTAGTGAAAACATTTGAAAGAAATGTTATTAGAATCGCGAAGAACTTACATTGAACCATGAGGACGACTCGTTTGCTAATCGAGGGCGGCACCCCGTTAGAAGCGATACATAAATAAGCGCCCATGTGTAGTCGTGATACTTTAGATATTGTCAAATTTTCACCATCCACTACGTTAACTGAAAAAAATAAATAATTGTATCAAACTGTAAACTGAAAATTTGTTTTTGTATTAATTCCTATACATTTGAGTTATTGGAAAGGAACTGTTAGTAAAAACTTTTTGGAAACAAATAATTCATGCAAAAGAACAAAATAAAATGTATTTCGATATATATTTAAGAGTGAAAAATTGTACATGTTGACTTACTACCATTTTGCATATAAAAAGGAAGAAAATACTTTTGTCTTGAAAAAAAAGAAAGAAAATGTTGAAGTTGTTGTGGTAATCGATGGGGGAGGCCTACGTCCAGCGGTGCATTAATTTAGGCTGATTATGATGATGATGACTTCATAGCATGAATAAAAAGATGAAGAAATGTACCTGATTCTCCGTTACAATTAAACTCCTGACCATCTTCACGACGCCACATTACGTAGGGTTCGGGGTAGCCGGTAGCTCGGCAGTACATTGTCACGTTTATGCCTTCACGAACCACCATGTCAGTTGACGTCATATTGTCTATTATCATTGGCGGCACTATTAAAATTAATATAATCATTTAATCAATTATAATTCAAATCTTAATCCTAATGTAGTGGAATTTATTTTAGCAGTAGTAAGATGTACTGTACTTTTTCCAAGTAAAAGGGAAATTGTCAATTTATTATTTCATATGAATCCATTATAGGAATGTGGATTTTAGGTAAAATGTTATAATTTTACGACTTAAAATAATAATGTACATAATTTTGTATTTATTAATTAATGTATTTTTATAGTTATTGTTAGTTATAATTTCTTATTTTAACTTAAGAGTCGACTTATCTAATTGTTAACTTTATGCTAAAATATAGGTCTTTTCCGCTCTCTATTATTATTTACTTACCAACAACTTGCAAATAACCTTTCCGTGAGCGCATAGGATCGGTGTTAACTTGACACATATACCAACCACGGTCAACTTCCTGCACATTCTTTATGTGCAAGTACCAAGAACGATGGTCGTTGTAAGACAGGCTGATTCTTGGATTTTGTGTTATAATATTGTGATGTATGCTCAAGATTGTTTGCGTGTCAACTCTCACCCATGCCACCTAAAAGAATATTAATTTAATATTTCTTTTTCTCATTTTATACATTATTTACTAAACAAATGGTTCCTTTTACTTATTATAGATTTTGAGATATATGAAATAAGGTATTACGATGTTACTAATTGTAACGTACAATGTCATCAAAGAAGGGTAGGTGTTATTTAAATGTAAACATACTTTTTAAATGTATAGTCATTTTTTAAACTATCACTAGCGCAAAAAAAAATAATCATAATATGTTTATTATTAGATAATAAATATTCGTAGTTCCAAATTAATTTAGTCATAGATTATGTTTTCATCCACAACAATATCTCCAAGTGGGGCATTAAACAGGAGCTTAATTGTGAAAGGGTTAACTTGTTTACGGCTTTAAGAATATTAAATTATCAGCTGAAACTCCGTCTCCGGAGAATTCCTCCTATGCCATATAAATCTCGCCACACTACACGACACTCCAATTTCGCTAACTAGCCTTCCTGCATGATTAATAACTGGTGAATCGTGCTACTGGCCAAAGTGATATTAAGTTGCCTTGTTAAAACTTTACTGCGCCGCACCGATGAAGTTGTATGTAATTTTAGTTAGCGGTCTTGAGCTTTAGTGCATGAGCGAATTTCTGTGAAAAACTTTTAAAATATTTTCATACTACGAAGTGAATTAAAGAATGGTTTTTAATGTTTTAATATGCTTTGTGCGTATGATATTAGTGGATTATATATCAAAATAATCACCGACCTCAGGCAGTAAACTGTCGAACAATAGGCTTACCAGAGCGGTACAATTTAGTCAGATATCCACCCCTTTTACATTAATAATACTACGTAAAAATATTCACTGTTAAATTATTTACAACTGATGACATATAAGTGTTTCAACGTAATTAATAAATGGCATGATTTTAAAAATTGATAACAAAGAGTCCCACATCATCAGATGTAAATATGAAATTGTGTTTTATGTAATGATAATTACACCGATCGAGTTGCTGTAGACGTCAAAAAATAATCATTTTGAGAGATTTACACAGTTGAAGGTTGTTAGTTTATTATTCTTCGTAAGAATGTAGACGAAATAAAAATAAGTTGATAATATGATAATATTTTCAAGGATAGACAAGACTGTAAACTGATAATAATAAAAGTAATATCTAATATCAATATTACATACTTAAATAAAGCGTTTTTATAAGAAAGAAATAAGATCATATTTTCTTTTAACGAGTTTAATATTAAAGGCATTGTAAAATAAAGATATATTCAATGTTGTACACTTGCCAATTGGAAATTTTTTAGTTTTTGTGTCAAAATTTTATACTTCTCATATTTTTCACACTTTACTAATTATAGTATACTTACTCTTTATTGAATATATTTTACACTTGACGTATTTTACTGAACACTTTATTAATTATTTAATGTCTGAATTAATCTAGATTACTGGGTTGTGTAATACTTTAGTATTGGATTTATGTCGCGTGATTATACCGTCTTAAGTGCAAAGCGGGTTTTGATAAATAACAATGCGCCATTGCAAAGTTGCAACTGTTAGCTTTATTTTGCAATGTATAACCTTTTGGTATTTGTATTAGAAGATTACATTATACATATATTTACATTTTATAAAGTGTTAGTTAAATATAGCGAATATATTTCGTTTCGCTTCGTTTTACAGTGGGTTTCTGAAACCAATATCTCTTTGACAACACAGAGATAACAATACGTTTCAAATCGATACTTGGACTCAGAAGACTACAGTTAGTGATCTTTAGTATTTTATGAATAACCTTGCCCCACCTTTAGCTAACGGACTTGAATATTTTTTGTTAAATTATTATATATACGTTCACAAATTTGCACCAATATGTATATTAAGCGAATCTTATCCGATCTTAAAGAGACAAAGCTGTAAGACTGTATGTACAGCATTGTACTTACCTTGTATCCCTTTAAATCCTCCACAACGCAAGCCAGGAGCGCATCACGACCGACTGTCACTGTTACATTCGGCACGGGCTCCACGAAGCGCGGGTACAGAGACTCTGAAACAAACAGCTTGAATTAATGTTTCTAGTGATATGCAATTTTGGTGTTGCACAACTTAATTATAGTTAGGTCAAATAGTATGCGTTGAAAAACCTTGATCTGTCCAAAATGTTTATAACTATTTCTTTTTTGATTTAAGCTATTATGTGAGATATCAGGTTTCTAAACATTCTAATTTGGAACACTTTTTTTTGTATCAAAAGGTGGCAAACGAGCGAGCGGCCACCCGAAATCGCTGAAATAGCAAAGTGACCGTTGCCCATAGACATACGCAATTGCATATGCGTTGCCTACCTTTTACCGACGGAGGAGAGGATGCACAGAAAGAAAATATCTTCACTTTCCATGCATCCTCTTATCCGGAAAGTCCATTTCCACTTCCCATTCTTTCCTTATAAGGAGAGGATGGGAAGTGGAAAGAGGACTAAATTAGGCCTCCGGGACGCATCATCATCTCTCTTTCTACTCATATGGAGTTCGCGCGCAATGACCTAATTTGATACATTACAAATGTATAATGAAAAAGTATTATTATGAAAAACATAACACTTTAGTGTTTAAATAAATTACTGTGTGTTAGATAAGTCAACATTACAAAATTACAAGACAGAATTGTCTGTACGTAAGTTCTACCTACTATCTGGAGAGGTTGCTTAAAAATGTTTATCTTTTAAGGCCGTTCGTACAATATATTGCTTGAGGTTAGACAAGCATTCTTCCCCGGAGAATTCAGTTCAAACTCCGCCTTTTATATAATACAAATCGGACCACTCATGTCCCCGGACCCTCGACGGTCGTGATTCATTCAAAATACAAATCTGCTTTGGTGCCTCTTCAATATAATGAGATTGCCTTTTGCGCTCCGATGAAAAGCTTGAAAATATTTTATGAAATTAAATTTTGAAGATATGTATGTTTATACTTGAGTGAGTACAAATATTTTTGATGTTTTACATAAATTAATGCGCGAAGAAACGAAAAATAATATTTAAATAATTAAAGAGAACAAGTGCAACAACGACGCACTTTAGGGTTGTCAATCAATTAGCCTATTAACTATTTAAAGTGTTTCTACTTTATATTATTAATAACCCGATAAACCTTTGAAAAAAAAATGTGAAGTTTTAAATAAAGCACATCCTTAATTGACATTTGCATTGAACAAGGTCACAAAATAGTTACTATGGATTTGAATAAAAAAGGAAACGTCAAATACAATATAATGTACGAGACCACGAGTACCAGAGACCAGCAATCTATTTGGAATAAACAACCTGAGACATGGACGAATATCCGCGAATGATTGATGAGAGAGAAAGCGAATAGAACAAACCCATCGTACAGCCATCAATCTTAGCGTTGGGACCGCGAGCGCGCTGCAAGCGACGCGCACGCTCTAATGAAAAAAGAGCTTACGGAACAAGAATAAACAATCCACATGTCTTGCTTGTAGCATCTTTATGACATATGGCTTGCAGATACTTGCTACTTTACATAAAACTGACATTAATAGGAATTAACAAGAAAGATACCCTTCTACTACTTTGTTTTAAACTAACTGGACTTGAGACAAAGGTACTCTTATATGATTGTGTAGTCAAATACTCAGATGAATAAAAACCGATTGCGATTCGTACTATAATAATTTAAAATTTCATTCGGAAGTTCGAAAACAAACAATTCCGTGGTCATTCGAAATATGAAAACAAATATCTCGTTCATTAGACTCAAGTGTTTACGAATGCAGGGGACGTTGCGCCGACAGTTGCTAGCTTCCCACCTCGTCCAGTGCGGCTTTAACTCGTGTATTTACCTAATTGGAGCTGTGTTCTGTGACAAAAGTCCGCGGCCGCCGCTCGCGCAAATTAGATTCCCACTGAACCGCGCGGCGCCGAGTCGCACTCTAACAGTGACCGGAACACTCGCCTCCGCTTAACTTACCTCTTTCACTTTAAATTAACTACCCTTAATTGTAAAACCCCACAATGACCCATTTCGTTATTAAAATTCACTCCTATCACATTTATGACGTGTTTTTATTCACATTTAGTTAGTATAAAGTCACCTAAAATTTTTAGATTTACAAACAGAATTTAATTATTAGAAGTTGTATACAATTGTTTGGAATGCACTAGAATTAGCCATTCGTGAGATTACATCGAAATCACATTGAAGGATCTCATTCCGCTTTATAGAGGAGTGTAACTACATTCATGAGTATCGATTTTATGCAAAATGCAACAATATTGAGTAGGAGGCGCGGAATGTACGCGCTGCACCGAACACCTATCTAGTGAGCAATTACATCCCTATCGCTGGCGATGCTTGTAAATGGCTGCAAACAGCGTCGAAGCGTTGAAATGTGAGGCCCCAACTGGCGAAATTGAGAGAATTGAAGTCATGTATAAATATAGCGCCCAATTTGTGGCTTAAAGGCAGTAGGCCTGTTAGTTAAATGTCGATAAATTAATTTAATTCAGTACGCTTTGCGCCCAGTTGTATTGCCCCAAATTATTTATTATATAATTAAAATAGAAATTAAACTACGACATTAAAATAGAAATAGATTTATTGGCACTTACTATTTATTTGTTTCCTAAAAGAATTAGAAGATCCCATAATTTTTCACAAGATCATATTTTTCTTAGTACTTAAATTAGTGGGTAAATACCGTTTTATGCCTATCTAGGGATCTAAAAACTAGTTCTCTTTTACGTAATATTTCTATCAAAATTATATAGTTCTTTGCCTCTAGGCTCTTATTTTTTTAAATGCATTTTTATTTAAAAATATTGTAATTGGGTAAGGAATTTCTTGCTGTAGAAAATACTTTAAAGCACTAACGACTTGTGCATATTTGATGCCCGCGGTACAGAGTGGTAAGCCTCCATTATGCAAGTTTTTCTCAAACTGAAACTTCAAGTTTGAGCTGACCTCTTCACAGCGCACATACAATTTTGTGCCTCGATGAAGTGTAATGGGGCTTTGCACAACTTTCAAACTAAAAATTTAGAAAGTAAAGAAAATAAAAATAGTTTTGATAAACCAATTTACAAAATCTGAGAGTAAGCTAAAATCGAAGTTAACAAATGACAAATTGGAATAACGCTTATTGTATGATTTTTCATATTTTCAATTTTATTTTTAAATTTCTGTGCTTTCCTCATGAACTATTGTTCGTCGTGTTCACGAGGCCAACACTATATCAGGATGGCGCTCTACTTTTTTATATTTTAAAGGTGAGCAATATTGACTTTTAAATTTAATATTTAAAAATATATTCTAAAGGACGTAACTATACTTTTTATACTACAGTCTACAGAAAAGGCTTTTAAGGTACAAAGTATAATAATACAATTGCAAACGCAATCAGCTTAATTGTTGTTTTCTCATGCCTTTAATTATTGTACAAGGAATTAATTAACTTAACAGTGTTTAATCAGACTCCTTTTAGCAGTCTTGCTACAAATAACCTTTTAGAATTAATTTTTTAAAATGTTATATTCATTTAAATGTTACATCTCAGTTATCTAGAGTAGATGAAAAATATAAGCTTTAAAAATAAATATAAAATCCTAATGGGAAAAATGCATGAAAAAATTATTTTTAATATGAGTTCGATTGGAGATATATCACGAGAGATTCAATAATTCTTCAATAGCTAACGTGCAAAACTTTTTCAACTATAAACTGGGTACGACCCAGGCGTATTAAAGACACAGTAGGTAAAAAGCTACGTGATTTTTTTTAATAAATATTATTTCAGTTAAATCTTTTTAATAAATAATGATGACTTTCATAAGCGCCTGAAACAAAAAAAGAAAACAATAAGAATAAATTCCGCAAAGAAAAATCTTAGAGGATACCGTCTGTATGAAAGTTATAAAAATATCTGCATGACAGGTTAGCGTTATATTGCCGTTATAAATCAGTGGAAGGGGGGCTTAGGCGACAGTGGCGCTGGCCGTGGGTGGGTGCGAGGCGTGCGGTGTGGCGTGCGGCGCGCCCGTGCCATGTTGTAGACGACACCAATCGGATGCATACACAAACACGACGATCATTTCAGAAGATTACGTGCCGCTACACACTTAACTCGATAAATATGAATTCATTAACATATTTAACACATTCTTGAACAAAAATTATTTTGCCAAACATTTAATCAGGAAAATTGACACATTTTTTCAATCGTTTTAGGTCGCTACTCCCTTTGCATCATTGACCTATTACACACAGCTGAAATTACTAAACATAGGTACAGCTTGAACGTAATGTGTATGTGTACAGTTAATTTACGGTTCGATTGCAATTCCATTGTAACTTCATATAACCTTAATGTCATGAATATTATTTCCTGGATAGATTTTTAAAATTAACCATTATTTCAAATTGTATTACAAAGGAACGTTTCTTATCAAACTCTTTCTTTATTCGTTTATAACCACGTTCAATATTATTGTGGTGTGGAAACAACGAGTCGCAAAAAGTGGCGAGTATCGCGTGAAGTGGTTCCGATGCTACGAGCATAGACGTCAAGAAATATGGGCGAACGTTGCGCTCATACCAAATATACGACGGCGTAACCTCGCCGTATCGAATTGTATCGCACGCCGTCTTACTTTATTTTTATCTATTTATGTCTTCAAACCTAAAGTTATTGTTGGAAATAGTTACTCTTATACTATTAAACTCCTACATGTATGTATATATCTTATAATATTGTATATGCTGGCTGTTAGCCAAGGTTTTGAATCGTAAATCGATTTAAAAATAATATTAATACTATTTACGCTACAACAAAAAAATGCAGATACCGTTTCTAAAATTATTACATATAAGTAATTTTACAAAGCATAATAAGGAACCTATATTTCTTCGGATTTCATCACTTTGTGACACTAATAAATCTGTGAAACTTTTGATGTATGTATATCGTATATATATTTACGTAATATTTTGGAGTTGCGAATAAATCAATTTACTGCAGCTGACTTCCTAGGTAACTAGCATAAAGTTAAAGAGAGGACGCGCTTCGAAATATCTTTAGAGATGAAAGGGCAGTGAAATGCAAATACGCGAGCTTCATAAACCCAGCACTTTTGCACTATACAAGCTTTAGTCGCTTTCGTATGTTTTTAAGTGTATTGAGAATATATTTTTTTGTTAAATACTGTTTTCTTTTACGAGAGTAAAAATGACTTATTAAATACTATAAGCTTAAATTGACTAAAATTCATGTGTTTTTCTACAACATTTATAAAATTGTAATGTATAATATTCAAAGTTTAACAAAGAAACTTCCGAATGTTTTCTAATCCACTTAAGATTCAGTTAGTTCAATCAATGAAGTCAATTTAAAATCTAAAGGAGTATGCCAACACTGAATCATAGAAGATAGATGACGTGGAAAATACGCGAGAAAATTTAAAAGGAAAGCAACGTGGAAGGGGCACGTAAAATTGACTTCATTAGATGGAGTGAGATGACGTGAGAGCATCGGAACCAAACGAAGTTATTCTGAATGTTTTTCTTGAGTTTGATAATATTGAATATTCGAAAACAAAACTAATAAATATTTTGAATTTAATTACTCTTAAAAATACTTTCAATTTTACTATGTAAATTTTCATCAATATTTTTCATTCATCAATATCAAATTACATTCTATAATAAAACATAAAGACTTATTTGAATCGCGTAATTCAAAGAAGCAAAATTCTCATATTACAATACTTGTAAAGTTTCTAGTGAACATGTCGCAAAACAAGTTTTTATAAAGCCGTTTCAAACTTATATGAGAAATTAAAACGTAGCTGTTGCATCTCGCAAATAATAAACATATAGAATGCGGAGTTCAGAAGTGAGCTTGTAACTAAAACTTCCTCCCAGTCTACTTTAATAGTGACGTATACTTATGTAACAGTCAGAAAAAAAATGTAATTAAATTGTTAGGTTTAATTTTTTGATGACGTTTTCTTTTCACGAAGCCATAATAAATGCATGGCTTTCCATCGTTAGAAATTTTTCTAACGTAATATTTCGATATTTGAGGAAATAGTAGGAATAATATACAAATGATTTGGTCAATATTACTTTCAAAGGAATTAAATAAAATACGATAACAGTCTTTTGAACATTCAGAAGCTTATTCAATTCACAGCTAATCCGCTGAATAATGGACTAACAGATATCAACGCCGAACCAGTCCTCTCAAAAATACGGATACGTCATTGTTCCGTGCAATATGATTTTAAATGAAAGGCATTCAAAGTAAATTATTATTTTTTCAAATGTTCGTACATTTACTTTCTATATTTAAATGGATTTTAAAGTATGATTCTATTGTGTAGCGTTGAACGTTGTTTGTATTCAATTTTTATATCAAAATTTACTCAATGTAGTTATTTTGATCGATTAAATATTGGAAACATGTAAAACTATCGATCAGGAAAATGAAAAAAAAATGTTTTATTGGGCCGATTGACCGGTAGGCCGTACGGTCCAACGGGAAACACTCGAATCTCAAAACCGATTGGAAAAGATTTAGATCGACAACAGTATCGTTAACTAGGCCGTGGTGGTGATCATTGCATTCGTATACGCTTGATGATGGCAAATGCTCTCTTGGCAACTGTCCAAGAAGCATTTTGTTGACACTTACTATGTCCTGCAGTGTACTTAAAATACTAAAGTAGGCAACACACAATATTGATGTTTAATTGTTTTTTATTTAATTATTTATTCTATAAATGTTTTGTCAGATAATGGAATATGTGACGTTATAAAATTGTATACTGAAATAGACTCATGTATATTTAATTAGCATGTAATCATTTAAAAGTCTCATAAAGTAATAAATACATTTTATTTGAGCGCCGTGTGGTTCACTGTAGCGAATATTATTATGACTTTTGGCCTAAATTAAAATCTGTGCCAAAACCAATAAGTGCCAAAAGGTTCAATTATTTTATTTTAATGAGATTTTATTCTGAAATTTTAATTGTATATTTGGTATAGCACACACAAATAATATGATAAGTTGATGCCTTCAGACGTTATAAAATGTAACTAATCGTTATTACTATAGGCCGACAAGGCTATTTGAACCGGTGGACATAATACAAACTAAATTGTGACAGCTAGTGAGCTGTCATAATTTAGTTAGTGAGGCTAGTGAGTCTCACTAGCGCCTCCCTGTCAACTTCAGAAAATGGCACTAGATCCTTTTAGTAATGTAGCTGTCATTTTCTTTGTAAAATTTGATGTCTAGGTAGGTTTATATTATATTTTGTAAGATCCAAACGTGATAGCACTTCTCTCACCAGTTCAGATATCCCTTACTATGCGTATTATTACATGACTGATAATATAAATAAATTCAATAAAATATAATTAATTTTTAACGAAGTATATTAATAGTTTTTCATTAAAAGCTTTTAGAACATTGTAAAGCTTTGATAGGTTTGTAATTCAATATCATTAGTGATTCCACTGCGTAATGTACACAGGGGAAAATTAATAAAGGTATATAACATGGTATTTTAGAATACGTAAAGAATTCAAACGCTTGTATAAATATTTGTTCATTTTTACATTTCAGCCCGTTTATATTGGAGTTGCTTGAAAATTGTTATTTCATGCTTATTTTTCCTGGAAGTAGAGTAAATAATGAACATGAGAATTAGAGTTTCAATCACATTGCGTCAAAATGTTATTTAAAAAAAACTTTTTTTTTAACACATAACATACAAATACTATAACATATTTTTATGCTATCTATTAAGCTTTTTTACATACATGCATGGTAAGTAAATTAGGTTTTTAGGTAAGATTATATATATATAAAACATGGCATGAGATATCTCTACATAACTATACATACTTGCATCATAAATTGGTGTAGACATTGACAACAATATACTCTTTGATTTTGGACGACCATAAAATGCAATGCTCTCTTTGTTGTCGTTGAGTTGAATTAAATCAATAAAAATATCGCGATGAATTTCATTGATTGATTTTATTGCTTTTATGTTAGTGGGTTAAAAAGTGAAAGAACATGTCAGCACAACATTTCCAAAGTGTTCAATGTAAATTATGATTATGAGTTTTAAATTAAAAAGTTAATATCAGATACTGGGACCATTTTAATTAGTAAATAATTTTATTAATTTTCATCTATCTTATATTTGATTAATATGAAGACTTCTGTAGAAAATGAAGTTTAATTAATTGTTACAACCTAACAAGAAATTACTGCGAATGTTTAAAAATATCTTTTTTATCTATAAACAATAAATTTATGCATTATACTCATTAAAAAAGAATTTAGAAATAGCTATCTTCCGCGACTCTATCCGCGCGGAAAAATAAACTTAATTAGTAGCATATGTGTTCTTTCAGGCTACGTTCTACATCTATACCAAATTTCTGGAGATACCTTAAAACAAACATCCATCCATCCAAACATACGCATTTATAATGTTATTAAATAACATTATTGTAGTGTACCAAAAAGTTGTACGACATTCATACTATGAGACATTAAAAAAGTAATTGTCATCATTTCGAAGATTAATGTGCTTACAACTATAAATTCAAACCAGTACTTGTCGACTAATAACTTTGAAATATTCCAGACAGACAGTTTTAATTTATAATTTCTATTCATTTCCATAAATTATACATCAATTATGATAATTTAAATTAAACGTTAATTATAATAGCATGAATTAAACACTAATTATTATAATTAAACACTAATATGGTATTAGTGAACTGATCAATTATGTACAGACGATAAAACATGGATTCTTTGACAGATACTATAAAAACAAACGAATCAGCTGTCACGATTGGTCTTATTTAGTTTTGAGTTTAGCTGACCTGTCGCACACAGCTTACAAGAAAGATAGTGCCTTTTTAATAGTGTGTTTATGTTTTTATCATTTAAAAATTTAAAACCATAATAAAAATGCATAGTTTATGATTTGACACAAATGTAAAATTAAAAAAATATTAACGTATTGTAATCAATAATAATAACTACAGTATAATTACTGAATAAGTAATTTTTAAGGCGATTTACATAGAATCTATTGTTTGTTTACTTCCTCGGTAAACGAAATCATGAATTTATATGACTTTAACAGTTAAGCAATTGTTGACAATGTTAATAACTTCGTCAACTTCTTAAATCAAAATATTAGTAAGCTGTATTTCAATAATACATATACCTAATTAACATTTTCTCAAATAAAAAGTAATTTTTACATTAAAAATACTTACCATCAGAAGAGGAAACAAAACTGCTCACAGATAACAGTAATGTCAATATTAAATACGAATCTGTTTTTTTACCGGTCATATTTAAATCAAAAAAAGCCATCGAATTAAACTTCGATAAGCCGGCGATAATTTCTACAATTTCATTAATAATGTTTCCAAGTTCATTCATTGATTTAGTACTTCGAATTGGTGCGATTAATTAATTATTCATTGGATGAGGTACGCTATGGTTTCGTGGTTTCCGATGCCCGTAGCAACGAGACGCTATCAGCGTAAGCGCGAGCTACGAGCCCGAGGCGCTCCGTTAGCGAACTGGCTCGCTTCACCTACAGCCGCCGCTTTGTCTACGAGAACCGTAGACGCGTAGCGCTTGCGTAGCCCCGCCTCGCGCGAGCATAAAAGGACGGAACATTGCCAGTATTTGTAACAGTTTGTGTCAAATTGATATAAATGGAGACGGTTTTAATAAAGTGTAATTGACTTTGCCGACTTTGCGTCGCATTAATTTCGGCCAAGCTAAGACGCCTCCGGCAGGTGCGGCGTTAAATAGCACCGAAGTATCTTCTTCGTGGAGATGAATATTTTCATATTTAAATGAATGATAATAATGAAAAGATAAATTGTTTTTGAAGTTATATTTTACTCTGGAATTTTAATTAAGCTTAGCTTAGACAACAAGGGATTACAAATGTAAGAAATAATATAACTACTATTGCTTGATAGACAGCATTGTATTACATGAAATTAATCATATTGAAATATAGTTCGCATTAATTAAAGAAGTTAGACGCAAGTCCTTACTTGTAAGAATTCCTTGGAAATTTTGTAAATTGAAGTTTATTGTCACAACAAGATATTATGTAGCTTGTCTGTATGTAATACCTAAAAAACATATCGCGTAAATGTATTTGGATACCTGATAACGAAAAATCAACTTTTAAAAACTGTCTATCTGTTCATAAGGCTGTCTTTGTTCAGGGTAATCTCCGGAATGGGTGGACCGATTTTGAAGGTACTTTGATGGAAAGGTAGATACGCGGGGGTATACTAGAGGTCACTTTATTTATTATTTTTTAATTCTGCGCTGACGAAGTCGCGGTTGACGTCTAGTAGTATTAACTCAACAAACAACAACGGATGGCGGCGTAAGCAGTTGAAATTAATGAAAAAAATATTTTGTCCAGTTTTATGATGTTAGCTTTTTTCCTTCGATGTAGTAAAACTTTATAAAGGGAAAGACAACTAACAGAAGTTTGTTGATCCAAGATAGTAGTAACCGTAGGAAATAGTAAATAGTAAGCTTTAACTCGAGTTGACCCACTAGAAAACAGCTTAACCACTTATCTAGAATTAAGTAGTAATATGTTTAAACATTACACAATAATGATTTTGCGCCCTACAGTTCACCGCGTGTAGAGTACATCTATCTTATTAGCCAATATGAACCTAAATTGGGGAAATTTAATTAATAATAGTAAACTCGTGAGTACCAAATTAGGTTTGTAGCTAAACATTTATAGATAATTTTTTGAATTTGTGTTTTGTATTTAAAAATAATACTTTGTTTTTTAAATTTGAGTATAAGAGTTGTTCTTTTTATAACTTAGAACTTGTATACAAGTGCTCTCTAAGCTATTGTGTAATGGTTTAATGAGACTGCGACTCTATACATAGTGAACTCTGTGTATGCATTGAAGAGTCTTTTTATGACGCGAGTGTTTTTGATTCATCTTTACTATTAATTTCGTAGTCTAATTGAAACTCAATAACTATATATAAGATTATTTTCTTGTGATTTGGTATTCTGTTATATAAATACGTAAATTTAACGCAGAATAAAGATAGCGATGGACTGAGAATGGGTCAGCGATAAGGAATCCCCATCTTAAAGCTTCGACAACCCTTTTTTCCGTCTTCGCAAATCGGTGTAGATTACACTAACAGTACCTCATACTTTTTGTAAACATTATATAAATGCGAATACGTGAAAATATAATCATATTTTGAATGTAATGTTTTAATTATAGTATAACTTACTACAGGCCGGCCACAAAGCCACCTTCGATAAATGACCCTTTTAAACAGTATTATTTATCATCATACGAGTATCATATGATAAACACAACCTCATCATTATCATCATCAGCTCACTGTACCACTCTGAGGGGCTCGGAGCCTATCATAGTCAAAACTACCTGTCGAATAAAAAATAATAATATCGGTAGATCAGGAACCGACTTACGAATTAATGACAACCATAAAAATCTCTCGATTATCGCTTTTTAGGGACATAACATTCCTCAACCCCCTGCACGTCTGTACGAAGGTTCACTTCAAAAAATTGCATCACAAACATTTGGTAGGAAATCTTACACGCACCAAAGAGAAGTTTGTTCGTTTCAAATTCAATATGTTATGGCGAGCGTGCCCCCGCTCAGGCGCTCAGGCGCTCAGCCGACACCGAAACTCACTCGAGCGTTGCTCACAGAAAATTTATTGTTTTTCTAAGAAAATTTTCTTCGCGCAGCGTTACAATCCTGCAAATTCCTCGGGGAAGTGTAGCGAAACTTAATGACATCTTGGAAAATTATTTGTATTGCTACCACTTGTTATACTTAGTTTGAAGCCTTTTGTTTAGTCTTTTGTTAATATAATTGAGAAAGATTAGACAATGGTATATAAGTGCATAACATTCCTGAATACTCCGCCATGTAACTTGATAGTTTATAGTATTATACGTACGTTTCTTTTAATTTGAGAAAGTTTTATTTTTTACTTTTCGCCTTACAACTTTTTGTCAGGAAACTTAACTGAAATCACATATGTTTTATATAATAATTGTCTACATTAACGAAACTAGGGCTCCTGCTTATTTTCATTCCATTTTCACATGAGTTTATTATTTCATTTTACGTAAAGTTGTAGGTTAGCCTGATTTCAAATTTAATATAACAATTAAAAATTTAAAAATACAGTACTTTTCATAATATAGTAGATATATGTACGTATAGTTTAGATTTCGACAAATAAATCGGATGTTTTTACGTAGACTTTCATAGAATACGTAATAAAGTTTTTCAAATGATTGTTAGTCTGTGTTCACGACGCTAGGGGGCGACACGTGCGCGGGGTACTCTCGAGACTGATCCCTTCTTTTGCTTAGATTAAATTTGTTCCTATAAAAATGTGTCCTCCACTCTATAGCATTGAAAATGTGCAGATGTCGCCAAACTGTATGAAACTAACGATAGGGTTGACGATGTGCGAAGCCTACTGATGACCTACTATTATGTTGAAAATATTCTAGCCTTATAAAAAAATAATAACCCATCTTAATTTATTAATAGGAAAGTTTCTTAAATAGCTTTCGATATTCGATTTTAAATTTCAACTAAAAGCATTAAATACGGATAGAAAAGTAATAAGGTAAAACTTTTATTTTTTTGCAAAGAAATTTATACATTTAGCGAGGAAAAATACGAATCACTCTCCATTAGCGAATCAATATTTAAGACATTGAAGAAGGAAAAAACTTTTTAGCTGCGAAATACTTTATTACTTTTTATTCTAGGTCATTTCCTTCACACTTTTTACTGAAAATTGTATAAAATTTTATGCAAAGTTCTTTCATAAAACTCTTAAATGTAACTATCGAGCAAGTTGATATGTTAGTCGATAATTTTTGCATCTGTTTTAGAACAAATAATGAGCTATTATAATAATTATATTTACCTACACTTTTACGCAATTATTAATTTGATTTATTGGCATACACAAAAATGAGATTTTCAAGTTAAATGTACTTTGTAGGATTAAAGATAAATAAGAGGAGGCTTTTAAGCATACGTTGTCAATAAGATTGGCGTGAAGCTACAAACATTGGCCATTGTTTGTTTTAGCAAGTTGGCGACGGTGACGCGGGCGGCGTAGAAGAAGGAGTCGGGTGTCAACCGACAATACCTCCCTGCAATAATAATACGGCCCTGAACGATCAATCTTTGGACTATTAGGATGTTTTAGCGCCTTGATGTATTGTTTCAACTTCAATAAAGTTTTGATGAATTTTCGTGTTCTTGCCAAACCTTTGTTTTAATTGGGCCGTTGAATATTAATGAACGAAGTGACGGTTAAACAATGTTATATTAACTGTTAAATTATTTTAAGCTTGTATAGGATGCTGATAAAAGGTATCAATTAAGGTAAACGTAAAATATTATCAGCCTTTGATTTTTCTGCAACATTTTTAAAGCTTTTTGTATTATTATTAACCAGTCACTTTTGAATTCAAAAAAATTTAATAACGTAAACAGAGTATTATAAAATAATAGTGGTTACATGTGTCTAAAAAGTGATATGACACGATGGAAGATACTCGTAGTTTTTCAATCATATTCCCAACTATATAAAATGTTGACCATTTGAAATTTTTCACGCAGCGTGCACGCCCTTTTCATTGTTTTTTTGAGACATACCATTGTTTTTTATTCATATTTTTCCTTGTTAGGCCTAAATAAATATAACTTCTAAGTTGAATTATGATTAAAAATTAATATTATCTGTAATTAGACGATTAAATTGTTTGAATAAAGAGGAACTAAGAACGTAAGCATAACCTTCTTCAATGCGCATCCGTGGAATATTCCGTGAAACAGCAAACATGGTCATGTTATCTGCCTCATTAAAAGTTTATATTGCTCGACCACAACACTCCTATATTTAAAGTTGACTATGAAATGAACTATAAAGAATACGAAACCCTATTACGGATAAGTTGTCGGAAAAAATGTGGACCCAAAAGTAAACGTCCTTTAAATATTTTAAGGACTTTTACACAATTAATCTTCATCAATTTTCACTTATCGATTATGTAATACCTCGATTTCCTACAAGTATGTCGCCAGCACAAGCGACTATCTACACGTGTGCGAATCCTAAGAACAATAATATTTCATCCGGTTGCCATCATTTGCCGCTTAAGCGCGATAGAAAAATCGTAAATTCAAAGGAAAGAATTTTCTTTATAGTCTCCCAAAAGTTCCAGATACAGGCACGTACTTGCACATATGCGACAATGTGAGCACGAATAGCACCATATCTCACCCTATTTTTTTTTTAATATCCTTTCTCTAGTTCTTTTAAATATAAAACATTTACATTTTTCGACTGTAAAATATAATTTAATTTTTGATAAAGAAATGTATAGATTAATCAATTAGTGCTTATTTGCGAAATCAACGCATCGTGCATAAAATATTTCTTAAGTTAGAACTTGAATGCAACCAAAGTACTTGAAGCACTTTTAGTATAAGGAAGTAAAAAAATCTTGCCATTATAAGATTGGATGCACTCAGATACTACTGTAAAGTTAGACTACATTGTTACTGTTAAAAAATTTGTGGTGAAATTTGTATGTTTTATGTCAAAGTTATCATCGTTTTTAAACCATAAAATTCTTGTTAAGGTCCACTGCTCTTCGGAAAATATTTTCTATCTTTAGCAATACTCATAATTTTTACTTGTTATCTTTAAAGATTATGTAACTTTTTCTAATGTACAAAATTAATTGAATTATATGTAGTATAAATATGATTAACATCCAAGTAAAACATTAAAACGTACAATCATTCATAATATGTTCGTATTGTATAGAATTCATTTTGCATTGATATATGCGAAGATTTGCGTACAATGGAAAGAGTTTAACCGATATTGCTCGACTAGATATATATTTCATATGGGCCGGGCTGAGCTGGGTTGGCGTCAGGCGCGATGCAATCCGTTGTAGTCTGCGGTCGTGCGACGCTGACATATCCATGAATCTGTTGCCCGCAAATATTCGATACACTATTCAATAAAACGTTTTGCTCTTTTATACTCTGTAAATGTTCGTAAAATTTTTATAATACTTACTGAGGCACACTGAACCCTTAATGTTGACTAACACTGAAAGTGATTAAAGATAACAGTAAAGGGCGATATACTCAGCGTGTGACAGTTATAATGTGAAATCTAAGGAGTAAAGGTGCTATTTGAGATATCTTCAATAAGAAAGTCCTTAACTGAAAGTTAAAAGACTCTAATACAATTGATATATACTTAGAGAGTTCTGGAGAGTTATTTTAAAATCATAACTAACAAATAACGTTTACATTTTTGTTAGGATAATTGCATGATAAAATTGCTTGTAAAAACTATTTGTCCAGTTGTTTTTAAAATACGAGGTTGGTACGTGACAAAATGATAGGTACAACTCGTACACGGCTTCTTCAGAGAAACTTACAAGTGCGTTTGACAACTGCTGGTAATTTTGATGAAAAATAGGACGGACATGACCAACTGCTTGTTTAAACTTCCTTGAAAATGTTCTTGGAATTATATAGCGAGGTTAGATTAAATTATATACTTACTACAGCGTACGACATATAATGCTTGTGTTTTAAAAAGAACAAGCGGTGTAGAAACAATTGGGTAATTAAAAATCTGAAAGCGTCTATTAAGTATGTAGGCTTATGTTCATTTGAAAATATTCACGTAATATACAACAGAAAACAAGAAAAGGTTACTCTGTCAACCATGGGACCATTTCTTGACCATAGCAAACATGTAGGTCAAATTTAAATAAAAGTGTAAATTAATTAAGATAATAAAAAATAACTAAAAACGTTTTAATTGAAGTGTTATTAATAACGTGATTGATTCCGTCGTTGTCCCTAACGACACGTGAAATATTTTCACTCATTAAATCAGGTGCTGCCGTAGTGGAGTGCTTCGAGTGCTCTCACACAATAACGATTCGATGGATAAATCATGTTCAAATTTTAATACCGTAAACACGTTTGTAATTCACAATACAAAAGGGATTGTAGTTATTTGATACTTTCTATACTTGAAATTCTAAACTTATACATATGTAGAATGTGTGTGTAAAATTAAACCCGGTACTTTTCTTTATTTTTTCGAATGACCAATAATTTTATACGTAGGTTTTTATTGTTAGGTAATTTTTGTAAGTTATTATTAAGTATCAAAACCATTGTCGTGGTATATTAATGTCTTAAAGAAGTGATTGCACAGATATCCAGGAATTACTAAAATTTGCAACCATGTCCAGTATACAGAATTATTAAATAGTCCCATGTATACAAAAATTAGTCTATATACTTTACTTGCCTGATTTATTTACATCAGCACATAAAAGTAAAACGCGTGATCCCATTGTTAGTGAATAAAGAATCGCGTCCAGCGCGGCCATAACTCAATCGGAACTATATTTCTCGCGCAGACCGAACTGGAGCGTAGCGATAGCTGCCTCCGCAAAAGTTGGCATCGATGGCTGCGGAGACCATTGCCAATTTCCATTAGCCCATCATCCAAAACGAAAAAACGCAGCAACGATCACTTTTTCATTCAATTAAAATTGGCTACTAACCAAATTGCCAACATATACACTGTAAAATCATTCCGTTTTTACTTTTGAATATTTGAATACTGTGAAATATGAGTAATATATTTGCTGTAATGTTTTATTATTTATTATCTTATATATAAATTCTCTTGTTACAGAATGTTGCCATACTCCTTCAAAACGGCTTGATCAATTTTTATGAAATTTTATATGCATATTTGTCTGAGAATCGACTACTATCCATATTTTGAACCCATGCTCACGGAGTCGCGGGCGACAGTTAGTAACAAATTTACACCTCCTAGGTAACGAGCACGGCTGTAGAAGAATCAGAAAGGTTGTGCCAGTATCGCGACAAAGACGCGGAATATCTATCTACCCCTCTGGCATAAAAGCTTGAGTGCTATGTTACGAATAAAAAAGCGAATAAAATGATATCTAAGTTTCGCGACTTCCAGTTTCAAAGATTCTCCCGATCTTTTCATAGTCAATAGGACCCAGATTTCATTGAAAATTGAGAACTTGAAGTTACGAGGAAAGTTAATTTAAGTAGTAATATTGAAGATGATTAAATCATATTCACGATCTCACCTTGTTAATTAGTTAGCTTCACTGATAAAAGCGGCATTTTTTATTTTGTATTCCTAATATATATTTTAAATAGAAATTAAAGACATTACAGAAAAAACCGAACTAGATGTAAAAAAAATCTGGAGGAAACAGTGAATGTAGTGGTGGTGTATGAGGGAGTTACATTCAATCGTGGCTTATGTCGGCGTCAAAAATATTGTAAATCCATAAGCTTTCAATATCGCAAAGTTAACTCAGGTTTTGTTCCCATTGGCCGCATGTTCTGAATATCAAAAATGCGAAAGCGGCCGTCAGTATCCGAGACACGTATCTCGGGACCCTATCACTTCGCTCTTCGACGCTCTTTACTTACTTGCCGTCTACGTGGCGCCATCTGCACATTCCTTACCTAATCCACTAACAAATTTGATTAGGTATCAATATTGGACCCGACAATATTGTTCTTACAAATATTTTCTCGTGTATATTAATACAGATTTTATAAATTACAGCTCGTTCTAAGCTAATTAGTGACTAAACTATCAATTCGAAGTAAAATTTTAAAAGTGATGCACAATTTTTTTAAGTTAGATATTTTTTATTGCCATCTTCTGCTCTTATTAACATAGTAGTTTTCGCCCGCGATCCCATCCGTGTGGAATTAAACTAAAACTTAATTTGCCTATGTGTTCTTCTCACTCACATTCGGTCTGCCACATTTCATCGAGATCCGTTGAACTATTCTGGACATACCATCTAACAAACATCCAACCATCCATTTATTCAAAAATTCGCATTTATATTAGTAAGAAGTAAGATATTTATTGTTATTGTTAACACAAATACCTGTCCATTGTAAAAGTTAGATGTTATACTCAGAAGAAGAGCGCTAGAGGGCGCCTTAATGGCCTCTCGACGACATCTCAGCGAGCACTTCAGGTCACTTCGTTATTCGGATTGTACAGACCGTTACGTGCGCTATGAATAACCTTAACCGAAACTTAGGATTCTATTATCTATACTTTCTCACTTTTGTCCTTATCCATATGTGAACAATATTGATGCTAAAAATTTTGTCTTAAATTGTTAAAAATCTTACTTTTTTTATTCTAATCGAGCAATTTAAGTAGAGTAGTAAAAGTAATTTACAAATTTTGCATCCATACATAACCATGCTTAATAAGCTCGAAGCTTGTAATACAGTTAACAGAAAAATTGAATGGGGATTCGAACCAACAACCGCATGATTGGTAGTCCACTAGGCTATTGGCACTAGAAATTGGTATACAGCTTTTAAAACTTAATTCACATGTTTAATAATATATTCATCATGTTACAATTGAAACATAATTGTAAAAGTTTCAGTAAATTGTACACGTGAAAAGTTAACTAACGTAAGAAATAACAAGTAATCTTCTTCACAAAAGATATTTTATCGCTAGGAAATAACTTGAATAAGTAAATTTCGCACTTTACGCTGCACGATACAACCAACTTGTGTCATTTGTCACATAAGTTATGCACAACGAGTGATAATAACTTAATATTATGTACTATGTAATTATTTCTTGTACTATCGCTAGGAAGTATATAATACAATTTATTGGTAATACAAAAATAACAGGTCATTAAAGTTCGATTTACAATTTTTTTTAATCAAAAAAAATCTTCATATGTGTATAAAGCTTTCTTGATAAGCCATGATTTTAATCTGCTTTTAAATGACGTAAGGCTGTGATGTAGTCCGGCATGCGATTGTAGACGGCAGGCCCCATGACGTTCGTCGACTTTATGGCTATCTCCGATGTAAGCAACATATTATAAAAATCATAAACTATTTTTCGTATTACTTTACTTTCAAACCAATTAAATTTTAGTGTTCATCAAGTTAATTCTAAGATTGCAAAATGTTGTATAATTATCATATTACGGGATATAATTAAGTAGTTATCTACGTAAATACGTAGTTAAGAGATATGATCGTACTATACATAACGTTATGAAACCGAGTACTAACATCTGATTGTTCTGATCGTGCTCTACAAACTTTTAATGAGGCGTACAGCAGAAATCTATCGTGCTTTAGGATGACTTTTTGCAAAAAAAAACTTTTACTGTTAGATTTTAAAACAAAGTACACTAAATTAAAAAAAAAGTAAAATTTGACCCACATCATATGTAAATCAAATTGTTAACTTTTACGAACCATATATTAAAAACTCTGATGAAAAACTGACATCCAGTACCTTAGAGTCATGTTAATCTTAATCTACCAATCCTTATTTCACTCACGAAGGGTTGTTTGAGTAATTTTATTTTACTTAAAATTCTTGTTGAGAAAGACGAAAAGCACATGGCTAAGTAACCCGAGAATATCTCAGCGAAGTTACTTATTTAGAATTCATTTGTTTTAGGGTTTTAGTTATTGAGAAAATTATTGTGTTCTATCACATTTGAGAATTCACGTGTTATACTGATATTACTGTTGCTTCCCACTTCCCGCTGCCGAAAATCTTCTAGATAACATGTCATCTCTATTATTAAAAAAAAGACAAAGAATTTTTTTGTACAAACTTACGGTTAGGCCAATGTATTCTGACATTACTGTCCGATTGGATGATTTAAAATAAACTCTTTTTTCAGAAAATGTAATTTTCAAATCAAGTTTCTAAGAAATACGCAAAGTAATAATTACAAAAGTTAATGAGGGAACTGGATTCGAATTGCGTACTAAATGCCAACAAAGTTGCTTGTCCATCTTCATTATCAAGTTATAATTATAGTCATGGAGTTGCGACAAAATAATGAGCCACTGTACCTGTCACTTTTCTGAGCTGGCTTATAAATTCACGTAAACTTTGACATTGCTTAAATCTTACAATTTACAGTTGATTTTTTTTCTTAAAACATGTCATATAAGTCAAGAAATAATTTTAAAATTTACTATGCATATTCTTGATAAATTTGCGTATTCATATGCTTAGTAAATTTTAGCAAAGACGTAAAAAAATTGATTATAAGGGTTAGATGACAAATACAATTTTAGTGAGCACTGCGGCAATAAATGTAAGATAGTTTAAAAAGACTCATTTTTTTTAAATTAGTGACATAGTAAGGGCACAGGGAAAACGAACAATAAGAATAGGTTATAATGCAATGTTATGCATTGTCATAAATCATCATTGAAATTGTGTTTGCGTATGAAGATTACTAGTCTCATGAAGATTGAAGTCTTGTTTTTTCTTTACTGTTCGTGTCCTTTAGCACACTCTGAACTAGAGTCAAAGGATAAAAAAAGTTTTATATTTAAGCAAAAGGACGTCGGATGACACAAAGGTACAGTTGGAGAATACACTTTTATCCTTTTACTATTACGTAAAAACGAACGCTTCATGCCTTGCTTATGCTCTTCTTTGTCTTAGACCCCTTTTCCACTAAACTAAGGCTATGACACAGACAATTATTATTTATGGATCAGTGGAAATAAGTGACTTACGTCATCGCCAATGATCAAAAGTAACAAGACAAACATAAATTCATATAGGATTTCCGAAAAGCGTTTTATCAATTTTCAACTTAATTATCAAGTAGAAATTGGGTTTACTTTAACAAAACAATATGTAAAATAACATTAGTAGTTATAGAATTTGTAATATTACATTAAAAGTGTATCATTCAGCAACTACACAATCACAAACTCACAATCGTCTAATACAAAAGAAAATTAATGACTGGATATATCACCCCACCTTTGTTACCTCAAATATTTCACTTGCGTATGTATTTTTGCGCAAAATGGCATAAAATATATATCAAATATTCTAGTAAGTGAAAAAGTTTCGGCATGAGATACATCTCAATGTCACATCTGCGAGATAGAATTGAACATGATGAGCAATTGTTCGGTATCCATTTATATAATAAGATGGAGATATGTACTAGGTTTTTTTAATCTTATTAATAACTAGCTATCGCCCGCGACTCCGTCTGTGTGGAATTAAAAAAACTTAATAAGTACCCTATGTGTTCTTCCAGACTATGTTCTACTATGTCAAGTTTCAACAAGTTCTGTTAGACTTTCCGGAGATACTTTCAAACAAACATCCATCCATTAATTCATTAATCTAATCATTCGCGTTTATAATATTAGTAAGATTTGTCGAGAAATGGTATTTTTGAGAATTTATATTTCGTTGCGATTTACATTCTAGAGTGATTATTTCTTCAATTTCATTTTATTGAAAGATTCTTGGTAATTTCTGGCATGATGTTCTAAGAATTTTAATAATTAATTAAAATGTTATAAATATTTTACAAAACAAAAATAAATTATTTATAAAATCATTAATTAATATCTTGTTTCTTTTTATGTATTTGATAATACTTATATATGAGTTCAATATGAAATTAACTTTAAATACAATGTTGAAATCATAATGTTATACAAATACTATCAATTTAATGACTTAAATTGACAGCAAATGTTTTAATAGGCGTAATATTATTCCAGCCAAAGTTGACCACTGAAACCACAATTATTTTGCTATGCTCTGCCAAATTACTCACATAAATACCATTGAATTATGCAAATACTTTAAGGCATTAAGTTATTAATTTATTAAGTAACACCATAAATTAAAATATATACGTCGGAGATTTCCGAGCGGTTTGTTATTTAAATGGTCGATATTATTATCTGATACTGCTTTATTCAGTCGGTGCGCACGCCGGCGCGGGCGCTGTCTCTGGACCAAGCCTGTCACTTGTCAAACGACACTACTGACAGATACAGTTGCACTGACAGACGTCAATCATGCACCTTAGAAACAATGTTGCCATTCGAACTAAATAATTAACGTCATAAATTGGTATTCTCCGACATATTAGGTAGATTGTGACATATCTGATTACAACTAAACTTTAAGAGTGTGTTTACACTATTATTTTTCTGTTCGTAAATCTTCAATTCGAAAATAAATTTTTATCTTAAAATATTTACACCATTCGATATTATCATATCGATATCTAAACAGATGCAGTAAAATATTATTTATGATTACTAATATAATATTTCTATATTAATTAACTTTTGTAACCAAAAACCAAATACATTTGTTAAATATGAAATTATTATTGGCACAGATAGGCCGTGTTAATCTTCCGACGTCAAGAACACATGGCGATATCATTTTTCCTAATATCATATCGGCTGATTAATAACTAAACCTTTTCTTATTGCAATTATTACGTCTCTTCGTCGAAGTTATTTTCTTTACGATGAACTATTAATTCCACGTACAAAAAATAAGAAATACTGTTTGCGTTAATACATATGTGTTCGTGTCGTTCAATAATTAAATGTTTGTCAATTAAAATTAGTTAATTCAATGAAATCGTCATCAGCGTCATATGTACGCACCTAGAGGCTCGGAGTCTATACAAGTCAGGGTGAGTAGACATAGTCAACCACGCTGACCAAGGGGTTGGTACGGTTGGGACCGAGGGTTGTTACAGTTAAATGTTTTATATTTTTAATAATAGTCAATTTAACATAATTATATCATAAATATTTGTGGTAATTAATTAAATAAATTAAACATTTAATTAATTAGAGTTAATGATTTACAAGTTACATTTGAAATAATTTATAATTGAGTAAAGGGTAAATTTGAGTGTGAAATTAGTTTTGTACATCGAAGTTCAAAGGTTCGGATAATATATTTTCCAACACTCCACTCTCCAGGTAATTGTGGCGGAAAGTTTCCGAACGTGAGCGTAATTTTAATAAAGTCCGCCGCAAGTCAGCTCACTTATTTACCTTTATTTAAATCTTAGAATATTTTGAGAGCCAGTCGTTTTTTATAAATATTAAATTGTTGTGAGTTATACAAGAAATAACGTAAATCTTCGCATACACTGAGTTTGAAACGTAATTTCACGGTGCTAAACATGACTGGAAATATTATATCATTACTTCACACGTATAATTTGTTATTCTTACTGTGACTTTTCACGGCCAAGATAACCTTACAAAAACATATGTTATCTTAGTCTTTTTCAAGGGGAAAAGAGAGACGACAATATGTTTTCATGCAAATATTTAGGCTGTAAAAACCCACTGTTCCTTCATGATACATTACTTTCATATCACGAAAATGTGTTTGTTTAATATTACGTACATTAATAAGATTACTAGAATATATTTACTAACAAACAAGGAAGTAAAATAAATTGTCACATATTTTTCAGTAACATTTTTATTAAATGTAAATTAATATGTACAGTGCGACAGGTCACCGGTGTAACTTGTGATCCAAGAATGCCAATGCAGCTTAAGGGACAGATCTACAAGTCCATCGTAAGACCTGTCGTTTTGCACGGATCTGAATGTTGGGCTACCAAGGTTTCGGATGAAAGAAGATTGCATGCATGTAGCTGAAATGCGTATGCTAAGATGGATGTGTGGAATGAAAGGATAAAGTTAAAAATGTGCATATTAGAGGAAGTTTGAAAGTAGCGCCAGTGATCGAGAAATTGAGGAGTAAAAGATTAGCATGGTTGGAACATGTTGTGCGGAGGGATGCTGATGATATAACCACAAAAGTAATGCGATTGAATGTGGATGGCTACAAGTTTAGAGGAAGACCAAAAAAAATATGGATTGACTGTGTGAAAGAGGATATGCGTAGGAAGGGGGTAGACTCGGATATGAAGGCTGATAGAGATGTATGGAGGAGTATTACATACTGTGCCGACCCTCGTTAGGGATAAGGGCAGGTTGAAGATGATGTAAATTAATATGTATCAATTCTTGTGCTTAACAGACATAGCACTAAAATATATGGTAAACTAGGTTTCGCGCGTTACCCCGTCCGCGCGGAATTAAAAAACAATTATTTGCCAGTTTGTTTTTCAGACTATGTTCTACATCTATGCAAATTTTCAGCGAGTTTCCTTCAGCCGTTCTAATAAACAAACATCCATCCATCTAAACTTTCGTATTTGTAATAAGTATGAAGTAAGATACCCAAATTATATCGTTATTAATGTTTTTTTTTCCAAAAAATATAAAGATAATAGTTTCTCCGTGGATTCAACGGCTATAACTTCATTTTATACAGTGATGATCGTTAGACTGCCTTGAAAATTAACGGCGTGTGCGTAACTCTGCAAGTTTTTACGGTTACGACAACGATTATGAGGCCATCTTTTGCAAACGACCTCTGACTTTATACCCCACAATTTTCAACGATCAAGTGAATACTATGTGGTTTACAATATTGGAAATAGTTTTTACATACTTCGAGTATAATTTTAATACGAACCGTACTTCACATGACTCAAAGTCTTATATCCCCGCAGTGGGGCAGAGGGCGTCCACAGTGCGCTGCCAGTTCGCTCTATCTTGGGCTCTGCGTTTGGTCTCGGGCCACGTCAGCTCGATTGCCTTCATATCGGCAGCTACTGAGCGCCGCCAAGTTTGTTTAGGACGGCCACGTCTTCTTGTTCCTAGCGGGATCCACTCCAGAGCCTCCCTGGGAATATGACTGGGATCCCGACGAAGATTCCTAGAATCTGTCGGAGACAGTTACTTCACATACTCTTCAACAATTATTTTCCAGTCCTTCAGTATGTTTGGTCAACGTATTTTGCTCTAAGACGAGTTAAATATGATATATAAATGTTCTAGTCATTTGTAAAGCATAAAGTTGTTATATTTTATGATTCAGTCTGCGACATAAGATAGATGGATATAAAAGTTATTGGTTTGAAAAGGTTAAGCCAACGCTTTTAGGTATGTACTGACATTAAAAAGGTAATGGTTTTCTTTGTAGATACCTGCTTCTAAATAGATTAAAGGTTACCTTGTTTATGTGTTGGCTATTTCTGACGATAGTAACCGTAAGTTATGTTTTGATTTCCATTAGTAGGTAAACGTCTGAATTCTCTTATTTTATTAGTTCTTTTTTTCTTTTTATATTTGTTAACCTAGACCAGTGGTTTCCAAACTTATTATGTCTTCTGTCCACTTTGTGAATAAATATTTTTTTAGTGTCCCCATATTTTCACATATTTAAAAACCACTATAACTTCAAATTAAATGAACTAATTATTGTGACCTATATATGTATATTAACGGAGAATTCTAAACGAAACTTTTACTATAACCCGTAACTTGAGACCTGCAGTGCCCACAAGGAGGCGTTATCGCCCACTTTGGGAAACACTGACCTAGATCAAAGAAATAACAATTAGTTCATAGTAAGATTTATGATTCAACATATTGAGATAGGGTATTTGGTTACATTGATACCGTTTGGTTGGTTTATATAACAAAGCTTTTTCCATTACACAACTAACTTGAAGAATTCAGAGTACAAGAACAAACGTAGATCATACGTCACATTATGTAAATGAAAGAAAACAGGTGGCTGAATTTCAATACAATTTCTTAATGGTATGGAAATCGAAGCTAAGGCGATATATACGTAATTTTCTTTTCTAGTAAAATAGATTTCCTTCGATAATACACGCTGTAGAAATATGATTCATATTTTAGTTCAACAAAATTTTGAAGTACTTTGTTGGAAATTTTATATAATTTATACAATGCTTTATTGTTCAATTTAAGTGCAAAACGTATATCAATCGTTTACACCACAGCATAATAAATTCTAAACTACGTTGTTAACGTGTTATGGGTTCTAACTCTGTAACTGTATGCGATGGCGAGTCTGTTATTTGCATGTTATTCTCTCTCTATTTAGTTTTTCTTATTTATAATGGTCCTGACTTTTCCTTATTATCTTTTTTAAGGTTGCATTGTACAGTTTTATGGCCACATGGTGACAGACCATAACAATACTGTTACACACCATGCGTATGCAAAGCCATTGCTGATCTAATCTGTTCTCGGATCTGATCAGTTTTGGTCTCATTCGCCATCTTATCTTAGATTACATTTGGGGCGTTATGTAAAAAAAAAGTTTGTAAAGACCAACTATAAACTGTTAATATATGGTAATTAGGTTATTTAAATCGGCCTTACTATATAAATAAAGGGTCTGTTAGTATATGACTTGGCTCCAATCCACAACACAACATCTGCGTGCATTAAACATAAGTCAGAAGTACAAATACTATCAGCAATGCTCTAAATCATTAAAACAGACTGTAACATAGTAACATATGACTGACTTACGCTAGGAGAACAAAACGTAACGGTTGGACGTAGAGCATTATTAGTAACAAAAAGGCAGTAGAAAAACAAAATATAGTTGAATAGAATTTTCTAATAACAAGTATCAAAATATTTCAGCTTTTTAATATAACTAATTGTTATACTCAATAGATACTAGAATTGAATGAAATTAATTTGCAAATGAAAAACCGCCTCTAACCGTGAGTTCCTGAGACCAAAATCCTCATTTAAAATACAGGGAGGAACAGGGATGACGTTTTTGGTATGAGAAACTCACGGTAATTGAGTTATTTGTGTAAAATAAATTTATCGTGATGACAATTAATGCATTTATCGTAAAGAATAATACAGCAAATATACATTTACTGTATAAATTTACTCACTAAAGCTCAAAGTGTGGAAATCCAATCTGTTTATCAATTTCCACCGCCAATTTCGAACAATTTAACAGTTTAATCCCACTTTGAAATGATTTTTATACCTATCACATTAAAATTAATATTCAAATTAAAACTGACATTTACAATTATTTAATGTCAAAACTTATAATATATTTGAAAAAAAAATCTTCTGGGTAAATAATATACGACTATCGTATATGGTTGTTATTAGCTACTAGAGGTTTTGTAAGGTTTTACTAAGACCTTGCCCGTTTGAGGTTTTTTCAAATTCGAAGTAACTAGTCGTCGGACGACAAATTGCAATCCCGATTTTAACCAAACCGAGACGAACGAATCGTTGATTGTCAGTACTTCATTCTCATCTAAAAATTCCTTTTTTACCGGTCT
This sequence comes from Papilio xuthus, assembly GCF_000836235.2. Lineage (NCBI taxonomy): Eukaryota > Metazoa > Arthropoda > Insecta > Lepidoptera > Papilionidae > Papilio > Papilio xuthus. The sequence goes on from NW_013531726.1 coordinate 2,851,202, forward strand.
CTACTAACCCTTATTCTTTTATTCAAAAAGTCTGTTACATGAGTATTCGATGAATTAAACTTAACTACACGAATTTCAAATGTCAATAGCCTAATGGTTAAGGGTACGGATTTCCGATCACGAGGTCGGTGGTTCGAATGCCACCATTAGATTATTGTCGTAGACTTTAGTAAGAATGGTACAAGAAATATTAGTAAATCTGCTAATATTAAAAAAAATATATCAGCTCAGGTTCCTGCAAATATTAAATAAATCTAACTGTAATTCGTATAAAAATTATAAATTATATTAAGTTGCAGATCTGCTTTTATTTCCAATTTTTTGGAACTGACTGTAGACTGATTGATACGCCTCATTAAGTAATTGTCCTGTTAGTTGTGTCAATCACTACTTAAAATGTATTGCTAACAATTAGTCTACTTTAATCAGAGCCACAGTTTAATGGTCCGGTACAATTTACAAACTTATGTAGATATCTTTATCGGTGTTTAATTTTTAGTACCATTATTTTTTTCTTATATCATAAGGTGGCAAACGAGCGAGCGGCCAACTGAAATCGCTGAAATAGCGAAGTGACCGTTGCCCATAGACATACGCAATTGCATATGTGTTGCCTACCTTTAATCGACGGATGAGAGGATGCACAGAAATTAAATATTTTCCCTTTCCATGCATCCTCTCATCTGGAAAGTCCATTTCAACTTCCCATCCTTTCCCTATAGGAAAAGGGTGGGAAGGGAAAGAGGACTAAATGAGGCCTCCGGGACGCACACTCATCAGACGAAACGCGGAATTGCTTCCACTTCACGCCTGCCTTCTGTGTGGTCGTGGTATTTAACCAGGCGAGCCGGGCCAATTCGTGCGAAGATGTTAAGGCGGGCTCTACCACTGTTTAGATTTAACACCAGCAAATAACATAGCGATGCAGTATATACCATATGTCGTCTAGATATGTAGCTCAATAAACACATGTACTCAGTTGATTGGTAGTTGAAAGTAGTTATCCAATTTTAGCATGTATCAAAGCTTTAATATAATCATATAAACCGTAGATTTTTAGCATCGTCTATATATTTAAATGTTTACAAATCTCAACAACACTTTGAAACTCGAAAAGATCGCACCTTTACCGATAGGATTTTGTGGTTAAAGAATTTTGTTTTAACTTGTTACGTGTTCAGCTGACTTTGAACATGTTCGGAATCAAAAATAACCCTAGGGCCCAACAAATCATAACACAATAAGTTGTTGTAGGTAATTTCCGAACGACCCACGATCTTTCCAACATTTGAGATAGGCAAGCGTATAAATTGCATTCGACCTTAACGGGCAATATTTCATCACTTTATTTACGACCGGTACCTTTTCCTTTGCATGATATATTACCACTTCCAAACGTATTTGCTAATTGTCCATAAATAAAATTTTACATAAAAGAATTATACATCATATCAAACCTATTTATTTTATTTCTTGATCACTACGTATTAGTTTTTGTTTTCAGTAAAATAGTGTAAATTTTAGCAAATTTACTAACCAAAACGTGCTATAATATTACGAGTATAGTACTTAATAGGGCAAGTTAAGTTAGTTTAGTAATACTATCATGAAATGATCAAATAATATTTATGTTAACAAATAGGTTATCAACTAGTTTATGCCATAACTTCATGCAAATTTGTTGAACCGCACAAAAACAACATCTCTCAACAATTTTATTTAATATCGATGTTTACTAATGAAAGAGTCACAAAATTCAAACAGTACCATTGAAAATCAAGAGCATACTATATAACGTATAACTCTGACGATACAAAGAGATTGATGAAATGAAAACATAACGGGAATTGGGGTCTTCAAACAAAACCGTAATATTATCTTATTATTTTCCCAACGAATCAATAAATATAATTGAAATTATTGGATGAGCTCTGTATCATTATTAACACGCCAGCTTTGTCTCTTTGTATTCAAATTTTGAATCCACTTGAAAATAGAAAGATATGAAATTTTCCTTTAGGACAATTAAACACCGGTTGTCTAATGATAAGATGACCTACGGATCTGCATCAGCACAGGAATTGTAGATGCTTTGCTATCTTTATTGGGAGCCTGTTAAGGACACTAAAGTAATCATCAGAATTTTGCGCCATCATCCTGGCTTGCATTAACAGAAAAAAAGACTAATAAAGGCTACGATGTAGTATTGTGGTGTGTTTTTTTAGCGTTTTTCAATGAATATATTCAATTGTGTAGTAACCCAATCTCATTCGTTTGTATTATCAGCTGGGAAACCGATAACCCTCATTCCGCTCGGCGTGACGCAATGCAGAGATTAAAGGCTTATACCATGTACTATTATAGCTGTGGATTAAAACCGATTGAAACCAATATATCCTTTTTTGTCATAATTTTGATACTCCCTTAAAATAACAAGCTGATATTAAGTTATTTATCGTATTATTTTTTTCAACGAATCTGATATCTGAATCTTTTTAATAATCGATTTTTCAAAGTTATTCAATATTTTTAAATGGATTACGAACTGTAATGTGATGCTTAAGAGAAATATAACAAAACATGACAATGTCTTTTGTGTTTCACCTAGCGAGGTAACAATGAAGAGTACGTTAATCTTCGGTTTGTTCAGACTTGTCAGAGATTGATGGCAATGTAAAATCGACACCTCATTACACTGGTGACTTTACAAAAAACAATACTTTGAAAACTTTGTTTACATTATTCTTCCACTATTGGTTAATGATTAAAAGGTTGAGGTCTCATTGTAATCCTTTTTAAGGAAATGATGCGGTCGGCTGAAAGTGTAATTTGATATAGTTAAACTAATATGGAGAAGTGCATAAAGCTATTTTTAATAAAAGAAATCATTAGTTTACTAATTACGGTCGAATTTCGGCCAATTTCAACCACTGCTTAGCTTTTTCAATAATTTAGGCATAATTGTTTAGGTGTGTACTATACGTAAAACGTTAAGAACAACATTTGTGGAGCCATAGAAGTAATTTAATAAAATTTATTGTAATTTAATTAAATCAATCGGTTACACTCGATAATTTTGAATTAAAAAGAATTATTGG
>NW_013531726.1:2855400-2873843 GCF_000836235.2 Papilio xuthus
ATAGCTCTTTTGACAAAGTATTTTAATCTCTGCATTGCGCCACCCTCAACGGATTGAGGATTATCGGTTTCGATGTCAATAAACATCGTTGGACGAGTTCGACTACTATACTATAACTCACTGCAATATACCGCGTATGTTGGACACAAACATGCTCACAAATAACACATACAGCCGAATAGTTTTCTCTTCCATCTGACATGTATTCAATTATTTATTACTTAGCTGTGTAAAATTACACTAGTCTAGTCATGTCATTGGTCGAAATTCAACAATAATTTACAATGAATTATTTTTCTTTATAAATAGCTTTATGCACTTCGTTCTTGCCGTCCCCTAATTACTGATTCGGAATTGTAGACAATTCGTTGCGTATGTTTGAGTACAGTTATTTCTAATTTAAGTTGATTTGAGCAAAAATGAAATCCTGTAGAATTTCCAAGTTTGGAGTAAATTAAACCTGTGAAATATTATTTTTTGAGCGGGATCAATTGATATTTTTGGGTTTAATTATTTGGAATCGACTCCTGAATTGATTAATTGCTTTCGATTCGCGCCCCGTATCGCTGTGGCGAGCAAATTTATTGGATAGATGTCGTTTCACCTTGTTGCTTACGAAAAATGTTTTTTAAGCGTTTAATTTTTTCATGCAAGCATTTTTTCATGCAATAAATAAATTTTAATTGGCAATCAGAAAACATCTTTTGCAAATCCTATTGTTCGTAGTTCCGTAGTTAAAAATGAAGTAACTAGCTGTAGCATCGCGGCTTCCTACCAATTTTGAATCGTCAATAGCCTAAAGACCAAGGGTATAGATGATTACATGGTCGGGAATTCGAATCCCGCCAATTGATTATTGTCGTAAACCATGTCTTAGCACAAGCATGATTAAAAAAACCCTTTACTTTTTTAAATATTGGTACAAATGTATGCGCTATTTTGTGTTTTATTTCAAAACTTTGTATATGCTTCAAAGACAGGAAAAGTAAATTTTTCCTTTCGTGAAATAATTGCTGAAGCATGCGAACTACACGCTGAGTCCAAAGTCCATTCAGTCAAAGTAAAAATTTCTTTGTGCAATTAAGGTTTGTTTCCAGCACTTAACAACGTCAGTAGAAGGAAAGCTTGGCATCCAAAAAATTAAGGTCAAATTTTTGGAATTTATTTTTGCTTGAAGAAAAATATGATAATAATGGCTAGGTATATAACTAATAATAATATAGGTATATATAACGCGCAATTAACTAAAGAAGTATATTTTAACTACTACAATAAAAAAGCGTTAGTGTTATGACACATATTTTTAAGAATGACTGTAACGGTGGTATGTTACTAATAATTAATTAGTGTAAATTCAAATTCGATTATTGCAGACTATATTAATTTAATCCGCGGACGTAACCAAAGGATTTTAAGGAGCCGTGTTTTTAACGTAACGTGTCTAACGATGCATAAACATTCCATTATCATCAATCATTGACGCCACGGTGAGACGTGCCAGCTTCACGATTACTGGAGTTTTTAAAAAAATAAAAAATCTAAGCATCGGTTCATGAATAATTATTATTTATAACCTAAAATGACTTTTTAAGCTCACATATTTTTCAAAGGTAATTCGGTGATTTTAAGGAAGTGTAAAATTGTATGAGTTCCGTTTATTTTTTAAAGTAATAATGAGATATAAGCAAAAAAACACGGATAAGAAAAAAAATATGTGACCTTTTATAAAACAATTGAACATCGAATAGTGAAAAAATATCATTACTAGTATAAGCAAGGAAGATTTCTATCATAAATAAACTAGGGGTCAATGATAAAAAATGGTGACACGTCCTATTCGTTCATATTACACTGAACGTTTAAAAAAACTGTAGGCCTACGTTAAGATTTGCTTCAAAAGTTTTCTAATATGTGTCCAAACCTTTGCCATTCCAAGAAATGATGGAGACATTATTTGAAAAGTTGTGAACTTACCCATATAAATTAACCTACTCACGACCAAAATTTCTCTATTATGTACTGTGATCAGCAATATAAAAAAAACTTTAGACCTTTTTGTTCCAACATAATATAATAAAATCTGGATGACCGAGCCTTGCACGGTATATAAATATATATATATATATATATATTTTAATTGTGTTTTTTGGAAATTATATTTAAGTACGAACTACTAATAAAATGATGAAATATGAATAAAATTTTTCGACCTTACTGATAGAAAAAGTTAAGTTTATGTTTAAGTTGATTATCGACAAAACACGAAAAAAATGACATTTTCTAAAAATGATTCCTAGCTAGATCGATTTATCTCCCCCGAAACACTCTATATACTAAATTTTATGAAAATCGTTGGAGCCGATTCCGAGATTCCAATTTAAAGATATAAGATAAAGCTGTAAAAACAATGTTAGATAGTTTTCACTGTTTATTATTTAGTATAAAAACTCGATTTTTTCAAAAATCATTTGTATTATGCATAAGCTAAGCTTTAATATAAATATTAAAAAAATATATAAACGTTTAAAGTAATAAGTAACTGCTTTCGAAAGACAAATAATTTTCATAAAAACATCTTGTTATTTCACAAAAAAAACAACCTTTCTTATTTTATATCTAAAAATCTGATGCCTTGGTTTTGTAAATGTATTAGTTATGAAGAAAATGCCAGCCTCTATACAAATTCTTAAAATTTCGTCGAAAATATTTCACGAGGACGTAAAAATTTCTGAGATATCGTCATATTTTGAATATTTTATACAATAAACGTAAAAGAAATTCACTTCCTTCTTTTTATAGCATAAGGTGACAAACGAACATTCGGCCTATATTCACCATAATAACGAAGTGACCGCTACCCATAGACATTCGCATTTGCAGGCACTGCCTTCCTTTAATAGACAGAGTAAGGGTATAGAAAATGGAAATTTTTCCTTCTTAAGCATCTCCTCCTCCGTTAAATCCACCTCCGGCATGCTCACTTAGAGGCAACGCGGAAATTGCTTCCACTTCACGCCTGTCTTCTGTGTGGTATTTCGTGGTATTTCACTGGTCTAGCCAGTAAATATCACGGAAGTAAATGAACTTTATCATAAACCTTTTGAACATGGCGTATGAATAAAATGGAATAAATAATGTTCTGTGCAATGAAAAATTATGTTGTTGGTTTCTCGGTATATTTTAAATATGCATGATTTAATATAAAATGAAAATTAAATAAAAATTCCTCTTCGCTTGTAATTGGTATTGCAAAGTATTTTATGAAATTATTGAATAAACAAACTTTATACTGAATACGTATTATTTATATTAATTAAGTTTTTTTTATAAATTAAATTATTTTTTGATATATTACATTTTATTTTTCGAAATGTGTCAAATAGAAGAGAAAATTAAATTAAATTTAATTTGTTATATCTGCCATCTCGATGAATAAAATATAAACTCCATCTCTTCAAAAATATGTCTTTAAATTGTGTATTGAAACACAATGGCCATTTGATTGTTCCGATATGATTGAGTCGAAGTTGATTGCATTGAAAAAGAAAAAAGATGAAGTAAAACTCTCCCAGTTTTATAATAATTTCTCAGGAAATCGCTACTTACTGAAAATCTAACTAATATTTTAAATGCGAAAGTTAAGCTGGATGGATGGATGGGTTTGATGAAATTTGGCATAGATGTAGAACACAGTCTGGAATAACACTTAAGCTACTTACTAAGTTTTTTTAAACTGCGCAGACGGAATCACAGGCGACAGCTAGTATGTAATCAATTTAAATTTATACCAAAATCATTCGATACGAAAAGTGTTTGTGCATAAGTAAATGAATTTTGCAAGCGTGCCGTTTTCAATCCTGTTTCAGAACGCTTTACGCGTGTAAAGCCATCGGAAACAGGACGCTTCGCCAAAGCCTTTTTACGCGAAATGTTTCCGAGCGGAGGATTACGTACGACCTAGATGCTAGATACAGACTCGATAGCAATTTCTATAGATTTATAAAGTTATTTGAAGAAATATTAATCGCAGCTTAATACACATTATACAATGTCTGTGTCTAGTTTTATTATAAACACTAGTTCACTAAAATAAAACGAATCTCATTGAAGGGATCTTACAAAAAATTTATATCAAACTAAAAACGTGATACTAAGGTAGAGCAATGTAAGGAGTACCAAGATGAAGTGACAGGTACCATGTTTTCATGATTATGTCAGTCCATTTAAATTATAATAATTTAATGATTTCTATTAATAACAAGTACATCGCAATCCTATCAGTGATTGGATGTTAAACGCTTAGTGAGCTGCAGTCTACAGAGACTACGTAAGCATAATGTGCAATGATAATTAGGCTTCTGACAGAATGATTTACATAATAATCTTATATATTTCAATCAAGTAAATAATTAGTTTTCATCGAAAGTATAATAAAGTATAATTTGAAAATACCTAACTTGGTAAACCTATAAAATATTATCATTAATTTAGTAACATCACGAGAAAAACGGAAGTGACATTAAAGTAAGGTATTAAAATGGAATGAAAACACAAGCAATTACGTAATGGCTGCTTTATTATAACAACAAAAGCAAGAAAAACTATTTGTTGATACAATTTTCCGTTATACCTCGGACAAGCTACGAGTTTACTATCTATATAATATTCTGCTGACAAATCAGAATATTTATGAAGTATTCTTACAATTAAACACTCACCGTTACTCAATAGTATGTTATTCATTGATTTTTACATCCTTACCGTGGGTTTCTGAGACCAAAATACGATATTAAAATATACCGTTATCTGTATTTTGACTAAGATAATGACTGGGATGATATATTTTACAGAAATTTTGGTTTCGGAAATCAACTGTTATTTATACTTTTATTCCATTACTAATTGGTTATTTCATGTAACATGGAAATTACAAAAGCTTTTACTAGATCAGAAATAGAAAATAAGTTATTAATAACAAGATGTAACGTTGGATAAAGTAACACAATATCATCCCTATCGTTTGCTTTCTTTGTGAGATTAACACATCTTTTCCTATCTTGTGTTTCAGTGATAACGTAAAAACAAAGTAACAAAGGTTGTTTCCTCTACACATACATAAGATATATTACTTTCTATACAAATGTGAGTTGGAGGGTCATTGTACTGTTTGTATCTTGATACAGTTCCAAGCGGGCCAAAATACTTATGCTATGCTAGACTTGGAATTTTGTTGAAAAATATAATATTTTACACGAATATATAGTTATATTCTTTTCATTGTGATCTCTAGAAGCATTGATTTTACTTATTTTAAATTGTTAGGCATCATTTTTGATTCTTGTTGTTCGTCGGAATATCCTAACAATTTTTTTATAATTCTTTAGGCATTATTAGCTGTCGCCCGCGACTCCGTCCGCGTGGATATATAATAAAACTTAATTAGTGTAGCCTAAGTGTTCTTTCAGACTATGTTCTATACTTATGCCAAATGTAATCGTGATCCGTTCAGCCGTTCTAGAGATATCTTCAAACACCGATCCATCCATCCACATTACTTCCATCTATACATTCGCATTTATAATATGACTATAAATTGATAAACAGTGCCTCGATAGATACAAATAAATAGAGTCACAAACTACAGTATTTAACGGATATATAACAACCTGCTTAATATAAACAATGTTGAGTACAATGTCGATTATGCATTTTAAATTTATTTACATCGAAGTTTAAAATTGCAAATCCAGTTGGAGCAAGGAAATATATGAATTCGTTACCATGAAATTCATCTTATTACAACCTGGAATTCTGCCAACAAATTATGCTTTCGTAGAAATACCAGGTTTTTGTTTTATTCTAGTTATATCAAATCTTTGCTTTTCACGAAACGTTACAAAAAAATTTAAAATAATTTTAAACTCTCTGAGTAATTTTGCTAAACTTACTTCTTACTAGTAATTTAGATGCGAATGTCTGGATGGATGTATGTTGGCTTGATCTCCAGTACGGCTGCATGGATCTCGTTGAAATTAGGCATATATGTAGAACATAGTCTAGAAGATCACATAGGCTACTAATTAATTATTTTATTCATTCCGCGCAAACGGAGTCACAGGCGACAGCTACTTTGATAATACATCTGTAAATGAAATCTCTGTGCTCTGTGCTTAAGTTATAATCTTGCGTCATAATGATATGAATTTTGAAAATGTGTTATTATAGGTATAAATATAGAACAATATATATATATATATATTTTAATTTATTATAAACTTTATCAGATTTTAAAAGGCCTTTGTAACCCTAAATCCTTTGAAAATCTTTTGATAAAGTGAAAAGTAATTTTGAAATTCAATAAAATCTAAACTTAACTTTCGCTTTTCACAATCAAATTATGTAAATGGAATTCAAATTATGGACCATTTTTTGATTAATTTGTCGATTTTGTTCAGTAATACGTTTATGATGGTAGACATAAAAATTTAATTTATCTATTAATTTTATTATATCAAACACACAAATATATTAATATTTAAAAATAATTATTAAAAGAACATTCTTTTATTTAAAAAAGTAATTGAAACATGTTTTTATATAAAAAAATAGATTTATAGTTCCTTCAAACCTTATTCTTACTATACTATTAATAACTGATAATATAAACTGTTTTATTTTACTAATAATTAGTAATTACAATTAACCAGTAAATTACTATAATTAATTAATAATTAGCCGTTTATAATTATTAGTAAAAGCTAATTCGTTATAAAGAAATGTGGTTGTGTACAAAATGATTCAAAGTGCAAATCATTAAAAGGGGAATAAAAAGTCCGCGGGGCGCTTTTTCGATTTTCTGTTTTAACTTACCGACTTGCAGAATCGTTAATGATGTGTTTAACAGAAAACGTCATAAAATACCGCTGAAATTACAATTAATAATGTATAAATAAAATAAAGTTATAAACCATGTTAATTGCGTGCTAAATTGTTGCGTGAGTGTAAAAAAAATATTATTAAAATTTAACTTATAAAAGTAATTTTTTAATTATTAAAACGGAAATATTTATTCATTAAAATTATTGACCATAAAATATGATTCGGAGTACATTTAAATGTTATTCAATTATTCAAATCATTTTGGCGGTCTTCATTGCTTAAGAAATTTTGGACACAGTTTTAAAGTCGGATTGAGTGGTAAGTTTTCGGTACTTAAAAACTTTCTTCTTTCTCTTATTTGAAAGTGCTAAGTAAGATTTATTTTGCCCTAACGCTTTCATTGCTTATAGATTTTGTCCCGTGGAAAATTGAGATTTTTTGCACAGTGTTATTCGAATCCTTTTTATTGGTATTGAAGATTAAAATAATTATTCCGTATTTAAAAGCAGCCAATAAATAGAAATATGTATGTTACAGAATACTTTTTTTTTTACTTACGTTCTGTTTTTAAATTTGCGATTTCATGCCTTTATTAATCATATTTTGATGTTTTTCACTGCACCGAATTAGCCTTAAAGGTATTAATTTATCTATACTTAAATATATCTTAGAAATTAAAACCATACAAGGTCTAGTGTCGTCAAATAGAAACCTCAGTTTTTAAATTCTCTCCTTAAAATAACAAAATCAATTATATTGAATTGACATTTTTATGGTGATATTAAATGAAATGAATTTGCTCAAAGCTTGAAATTGATTTAGTATTTCTATACAACGAACTTTCTGCCTATACCTCGTCCATCTTCTCTAAGCTAAATTGAACTGTCGCTAATCCAAATTGAACTTTTAGTGTATGAAGTATGTTTTTATAATTGAATTTCAATATGAAATGACGACTACATGAATGTAAAATTTCTTATCATAATGAGAAACACTTGAGTATTTAAAGTTAACTAGAGTTTAGTAAATTAGTTCACAAAATGGCAGACATGTTTGCCGGGAATCAAATTAAATAAAATTTAAGAGACTGCTTAGTTGGCCTAAACTAAAAACATAAAAAAGATCAAAAAATATATACTACAAATGAAATATAAAGCATCCTCAAGAAGCAACGACGTTAGTTATGCATGCATACAGAAGTGAGAGACGACGAGTGACGTCAGAATAGGGCCTTAAACCAACAGACTTTACTGCCTTGGAGTGCCCTTACCATTTTATAAACACAGTGCAATATTACCAATCAATAACCCAAACTATTAAGAGTTGAGGATGCATAGCCAGACGTTTTAAGCGTAGGGAAATGATAAAAAAGAGAAAGGAGATATTATGCAAATGGGCATAAATACTTTACATGGATTTTTTACTATAAAACAGACTGACGAATTGATAACCTCCTTCTTTTTTAAGTCGGCTAAAAACGGTAGGCCGACCATCATTGGTATAAAACAGAACAGGACAGGGCAGAGAAGAGAAAAGAAGAGAGGAGGAAGGAGGAGAGGGGAAGAGAAGAGAATTAAATTAAAAGTAAGCATGAAAGTAGACGCTATAAACGAGGCTTGCTGTGTCGGGATCACTCAGTTGTCTGACTTTTCAACTCTGTAAATAAGCCGGTCAGAGTTTCCCCGCTGGGTATGACAAATGAAACTTTATGTGAAGTTTTGAATCTAAAGTTATTTCATAACATCATCAGACTGTTGTTTTAATTGAAATTCATAAAATTCGAAGCAACAATATTGATTGTTACAGCTTAAGCTAGCAGATAGAGAGGCATTGTGTATCGGGGCAAAACAGCTAATTTTTTTACGATAATTGTTTAATTTATTTGTATTAATTTATTTTTACGATGAATGATTTATTAAACATAAGACGTCTAAGTCTACGCCTTCGCCTACGCCTACCTCATAAAATAAAAAATAACCATTTCACTTCTATATTTAAAATGATAAAAAACAGTTATTTCAAATATGAAAGTCCGTAGCATTCAATTTTGCATAAAAAGCCGACATGACATTGTGTGTGAGGAATTTCATTCAAGCATAGTATATTTTTATTTGTCGCGCGACAAAGCGACGCCGGGCCAAATGAGCTTACCGCGCTGGATAATAAGGTGCTCCGTAATTTACATTTCGTATACAAAACCGGCAAATAGAAGCAAGAAATAAAATGCTTATTGTTTCTAACTCACTCTGAATATTATTCAAAATGTTAGCTTTCGTGAAACCCTTATCAAGTTAAGCACTTTTGTTATACTCGATGACTTAGTTTATTTCTTTAATATATGCACATTCATACGCTGCTCATTTTCAAATTATATATTATTTCTCACTGATAATATAAAGGCGAATGTTGGGATGGATGGATGTTTATTTAAAGGTATCTCCGGAACGGCTTAATAGTAAGAACACATAGGCTACTTATTTTTTTTAATTCCTCGCTGCCCGAGTCGCGGGCAACCGCTAGTTCTTAAATAATATAGAGGGAAAGTTATGACTATCATGTCTGATAATAGTTCGTTTTCGGTCTCAATATATTGAAAAAAAAAACACCACGGATTATATGTACATACATTATACATGTATTATAAATACAGTGCCTCGTTTTAAATAATGTTTTAGTAATAACATTTTTTATCAAAATTAATTAAATAAGTTTTTAAATCACTCTACTGTATAGATATTGAGAAGAAACATTTTGTTAGAAGTGAGTGTCAACTTTTTAATTAAATATTTAATCTGTGACATAAATAAGCGAATCCGTTCCATTTTGCTGAATGTTAATGATACTTACAGCATACTGAACACGTTTTACTAATTAAAATAAGCAATGTGCTCATTTATTTAATACTGAAGAAGAGTTATATTAAGATTATTTATCACTAACTAGTTCAATAGTATGTATTTAGAGTTATAACATATAATTAAATATTGTAGGTTGTGATAAGGTTAAAATTGTTTTTAATATTTAATATTTTTTTATATCATAAGGTGGAAATAGCGAAGTGACTGTTGCCCATAGACATATGCAATTGCATATGTGTTGCCTACCTTTAATAGACGGAGGAGAGGATGCACAGAAAGAAAATATTTTCCCTTTCCATACATCCTCTCATCCGGAAAGTCCACTTTCACTTCCCATCCTTCCTTTATAAGAAAAAGGGTGGGAAGGGAAAGAGGACTAAATTAGGCCTCCGCGAGGCACACTCATCAGATGAAACGTGGAATTGCTTCTACTTCACGGCTGTCTTCTGTGTGGTCGTGGTATTTCATCGGGCGAGCCGGGCCAAATCGTGCGAAGATGTTAAAGCAGGCTCTACCACTGTTAAAAATTCAAATATTCGTCTTTATTAAAAGAAAAAGATTTGTTGACAAGTCGTTGTTTGATTTACTTTGATCACATTATAATGATTTTTAACCAAATATTAAATCCTGATAATGCAAGTCCTAGATTTACTAATATGTTCAAAGTTATTCGGAATTAATAAAGAACTTGTTCTGTTCGATAACATTTAGGGGAATGAAATAGGTATTTTCAAAGGGATTGATAGTAACGGCTTTATACGACAATATCGACGTGTACCAACATGATAATAAATTTATAAGACAATGTTTCCTCTCCTTGTAACAAGCTTGTGTTCAATCAATGTTTCTGTGTTCGAGTTTAGGGATTAACGTGGGTTTTGATCCAAATTATCTGTAAAAAATATATCTTCATCCTTGTCATTTATCTTTGACAACACTGATATGTTTTAAACGGAGATTTTGGATTCGGAATCCGATGGTAAGCGGGTTTTATTCAGAACAAACCAAATTTTAGCTTTATAATCAATCTTTATTCAATACAGCACGAGAAAGGGAAGTATTTAATGGAAAAAGAATATGTTTCTCTTCCTTTCCTATCCATCAAAGCCAAATGTCTTAAGGTAGCGTTCACTTCACTAGAGATATGATGTCACTATTTCGTTTGCTGTCTTATCTGATAAAAAAGAAAAATAATAATACTTTTGTTTGTCCAGTATAATATGTAAAATAGTGGTCGAAACTCATCTAGGCTCTTGTTAAAGCATCCACAGCGAGTAGGAGCTTGCTAGCGTTGCACTGCACTTGTTCAACGTAAATTCGATTTGCTCAACAATCGCTACTTTTATACGGAAGCACGTATCTCTCATACATTGTTGGTGAATATTTTCTGCCTCTATTTTCCTTTAACTTATTATTCACTCTGTGAACAAAACGCGACATAAAACAACATTTTATACACAAACATATCATAAAATAATATCTTTTAGTATTTTTTTACTGTAGTACAATGAGTATATTCATTGTAAATCTTTATTAATTACGTCCATTCAGTTTCCCATATATTTGATTCGTACCGAGTAATTCCACTGTCGTAACGCTTGTATATGAAATATATTAATGTCTTTGTTTTTTCAAAAGAAATATAAAGGACGGCAATATGTTTTATAAAAGTGTATTAAAAATGAAATTAAACGCTTTATTTGCTACTGTTCGTTGGATGTCAAATAGCTAGCTCCTTTGCAATGTGGCTACGTTTACGGGAAACTACTCCATAAACAACAACCGTTTTTCTTATCGAATGAATTGAAACGTTTTAATTTTCCAGCTATATTATAATAGGTTCTAGATTGTTCTCAGTATTGTACATAATGTACATTGCATTAAGAAATCTCTCATTTTCTTAGGCGCTTCAATTTCCGACCACCACTCAACTATGCAACTCGAGGCTAATTAGTCCGGCGTTCATTAATTGTTCCATAAATTTATTAAAGCAAATCTTAATAATTTTCATTTTAATAACATTTATTTTATACATTATATACATGTACCTTATTAACTAGGCATTAAAAAGGCAATAATTATCCTGTTAAATGCTCTCTAAAGTAGTCCAATGTCATGAAATTTTACATAAATACATACGAATGATCATTATGGGTACAAATACATTGTACGCAAAGCTGAGAAATGTGAATTAGTTGCACTTCACGTCTTAATTTATAGAGATCAGTATCACTTCAAGTGATACTGAATGTATGAATGTGGTTTATAAAGAAGCGTTTGTATGACCTTTTGTTATAATATTCAATAGCTACAATATTACATTGATAATAAATGATATTTATTTAACATTTCCATAAATCATAGCACGTAATTATCATAACTCATGATAACTCCCACGCTCGCCAGATTTGGCAACTTGTATTTTGTCTTTGTTCAAGTTCTAGGTTTCCGCGCTGCCGGAATGAAGCGCTATTACCATTTCAAAGAGCCCAGTGTGTTGACATCAACTTATATTAATATTATCTCATGCGCATTACACTGCCTTGAATACTTTATTATCTTTGTAGAAAAAAGAAAAGTAACTGATTTATTCAATCATAATAATATGTCTGCTGCTGGCTAAACTGGAACACCATGGACATCAATGTATTTTTACGATAATACTATTTTTTACGCTAGTCAAACTTTTTGGGGTTCACCATGCCTTAGTCAATGCTTTTCTACTGTGGGTTAGTTGATTTACATATGACAATATGGTTTTCAATGGATAAAACCCCACATAATTCTGCTTACTGGAGGGAGTAAATTATTTAAGATTTTCCCTCGAAACAAAAATAAAAGATAGCAACATTTGTTTTTCTTCCCCAAATCCTTGTATCGCGGAAATATTTTAAATTCAAATAAACGAGTCAATCATTATTATTATAAAACATACCTGCCAATCAAAAATCGTTGGAAATTCTTATAAATTAAATTGTTTTAAAACCATTAACGTTAATTAAAATTGAAATAACAAGACAGAAACAAACTGTCTCGTTATTACCGCATTTCAATTAACAACCCAACGAAAACGATTTAATTTAATTAAGAGTCTCAATGAACAGAATAATTGGTCGTATAATTGCGTCTACGTAATATTATCTCGATGTTTGTGTTTACCTTTGAGACAAAATTCAACAAAACAAATGATTTATAGATCAAACGATTGTTTGAAAATAACTAAAATTAGACTGGAAATTGTGTACAGTATAATCGACGTGTTTTTGTTAAAGTATACCCTAAAGTGAACGTCGAAAGATACATTTCCGTTAAATTACATATCGTAAAGGTGATTAGAAAGGGTCACACATCATGAAAGTGTTAGAATCTTTACGAATTATAAGTTGCATTTACACTTTCACACATGTTAATAGAAATCTGAAAAATCCGCCAACATTGCAGAAATATTTAGGATAAGAAACCACAAGTCAAGTTAATTAGTTAAAACCTAACTGAATTTATCCACTAATCTAAGTGAACTTATCATAAATAGTTCAACTTTATGGTCGTAGACGGATGCACGTGTAAATATATTCTGTGTGTCTGTTATTTGCCTTTGTGAGTTGAAGTTTATTTATATACGGATATGCAGAAATTGTGCACCTTTGTGTTTCAAACAGAACCAATGAAGCGTTAAACCTTAACAATTTCGTTTCATACATAACAAAAATTGAAAGGAAATTGTTAGTATGCGAAAATAAAAGATAAGAACTCCAATTTTTCATTGATAAAAATTTATAAAACACTAGAATGGATGAAATAGTCTATACTGATATACATAACAATTAATAACATAACAAAATAATTTAGCTTTTTTTTTATAATTTCTAGTTACTATTGTTTGTTCCTATTTTGATTATTAAATTATTGTTCAACTTTTAAAAATTGTACATACGCAATGTAACTTATAGGAAGTCATTGGCTCCTTTAATACAGGGAGACCTAGTAAAGGAGCCAAGGTTATAATGAACCAGATTTGTTGAATGTACAATAAAACTTTATTATTATTATTATAACAAAAGTATTTGGCACTATTTGGGAACAAAGCCAAAAATTTATACGTACTTATCTGAACTGCTTATTTATAACAATAACGTTATAAAACTAAATCAATACTTGCGTAAAAGAATGTGTATTTTATAAGCCGAAGAAAACTTTATAACTAAGTTCCCAGTTAACAAAACTTCTTGACTTGAAGAAATATTAAGTTTATAACTTATAAATTCACACAGTGTGCATATACGTTCCCATTTTACTGCAATGAACTTTGCGTTGCTACTATTAATAATATCTAAGTTCTTAAGTTCGGTAAAAATAACAAAGTTTAAATTATCATGTGCTACAAATATAATAATAGCGTCAGTGGCGCAGTGGGTTAAGCTCTGGACTTGTGTTCTAAAGGTCCTGAGTTTGATATCCGCTTTGTTTAATGACGAATTTTACATTTCCAATTATTTAATATCTTTTTTTCATTTATTCTATTTATACTGAAGAAGTACAACTTGAAAAAACGTACACATACGTCTGCGAATAAATTCAAACATGTGTTTGAAACAATCAATTCGCACTGAATTAGCGTAGTCCGTACTATTTAGGATTTTTTTATTCCTTATCGAGGGTAGACTTTAGCTTCTGGGTAGAGACGTTAATGTCCGAGCTGACAACAAATGTTCTAAGCATTTTAATCAGAAAGTTTCCATAAAACTGTTTCATTGGTTTATTCCCTTATCATTAAAAGCTGTACCTCAATTGCGGATTGTGATATCCAAATGTAATAATAGCAGTCACCATCTCATTCAGACATCGTTTATATCTTGCCGAACACTAACAAGCTACGTAAATCTGTTTTGCACTCACGTCTAGATACTCGTGGCCTCAGTGAGCGCCGAGACCGTGCGGCTCACCGCAACTAGCTATGTGCACGACTCTACTCAGTCTATGTGTATTTTCATGACCTTTGCTTTACCTAGATATGTTTGAAATAATTTAACAATTTTAGCTTAATTAAACTTAATTAAAGCTATACATAATACTTACTATGTCTTAATAAACATAAGTATTAAAATAAACATTTCGTAAAGGATGATAACAACTATTGTAGTACTAGCTGTCGACCGCGACTCCATCCGCACGGTATTAAAAAAAATATAATTAGTAGCCTATGTTTTCGTCCAGACTATGTTCTATATGTATATCAAATTTCACCGAGATCCATTCACCCGTTCTGGAGATACCTTTAAACAACCATCCATCTATCCATCCATCCATACATTCGCATTTATAATATTAATATGAAGTATGACAGTATAATTCAAAATATATTTCAAGAACTGGGTAAGTATTACTGTCCACATATCAAAGGACTAAATATGGAACATTTAAGGAATATAAAATAAATCCTCGCACAATACTTAAACAATACTATTGTAAGGAGTGAGCATATTCTATTTCTAAATGAACTGCGAATGCAATAGGATGTATTCGGATTTCGAAACATTGTTCGCATCATTAAAGTCCCAAAAATTATTTGGACCGAAAGTTTCCTATTACGACTAGACCTAGTATATCAATAATAGCAATATAAATACTATAATAGATATGAAGATAATATAATATTCAACCAAGTAGCATTCGATCATAAAGATTTTTAAACGTCATATCATAGATTAGTAAATAGTTTGTTCCATAGAGCAGAATCAAAGTTAAGTAGAAAAATAAAACATTTTCTATCTCAACATACTGATATGATAAAAAACCGTATACATGTACGAAATAGAATTTTTATTTTCGCTTTGCATTTGAGCAATTTGTATACAAAATGTAAATTAGAAGGTGGTACGGCACGTTCAGCGGCGACAGAGAATTAGGCTTAGTGTCACTGTGTTGGTTAAATAAAAATATACTTTCTCGGGAAAAAGCTTTTTAGTCAAATTATGGTGATGCATTGTATTATCTTGAATACTTAATGTAATATTTCAGTTATCATTTATTTAATCATAAACTACGAACGGCTCGTATTTTTACAGAACGAATAGCTTTGCAAAATTACATTCTAAACTAAACTAGACTTTTTATACACAAAGGCAATTAAAGTAAGAAAATGCTTATCATACAAAATGAAGAATCGCGAACAACAGCGTGAACTAAAATAAACAGAGCAAACTTCTGTTTGTATAAGAAACCGGAACGGATCGTCTACTTCCACATTTTGACTGCTTGACAAAAATAACTTTGTATAACAGAAGGTTGTCTAGACACGAGATAATATCGCTTTGTTGTTTAACATGTTTATTTAAACCTAAAAAAATTATATGCATTAGTCACTTACTTTTCAATATCTTCATATGCATTCAATGATATAGTTTCATTTCATTGGCTACCAAATTTAAAATAACTAGTTGTCGCCGGCGAAAATCACTCATTTAGTAGCTATGTGTTCTTTCAGACTATGTTCTACATATGCCAAATTTGAGCTAGATCCATGCAGCCGTTCTAGAGATACCATCCAAGAAACATCTATCCATCCTTTCGAACAATCGCATTTATAATATTAGTAAGATTGTTAGAAACCATCTATCCCCAATTGCTTATATCGACCTGATTGTATCGTACATAAGCGAAGGATTATACAGCGTATAAATATAATTCTGGATCTGTCGGGTCGTGTCTTGCTTAATTAATTTCGGGTTCTTATATTTCAATACGAAACAAATCATCACTCAATTTTTGTGATCCAAGATCAAAAGAAATACTTAACTTTGTTATTTTCTATATATCAAGACTTAAAAGACGAATCATATGAGATCTGATACGAGTTTTGAAATTCCCATTTAATTAGTAATACTATGTCGGTGGCTCAGTGGTCAAGCATTTGACTTGCAATCTGCAGGTCCTGGGTTCGAATGTAACCTGCACATATCTGAGAAGAAATTCAAAGATATGTGTGAAGTCAACCAACCCGCACTTAGGCAGCGTGGTTGACTATGGCCTAATCACCCTTAACTTAGGGTAGGCTCCGAGCGCCTCGGTGGGGACGTATTGTGAGCTGATGATGATAGTAATACTAATCAATATCGAATATTTATATAATTTAAGTATAATCTACCTAAAGTAAAATTTGTTTTAACTTTGCTTCACGATGTGTTTTTAATAATTTTAATATGGACATTTACGTGTAAAAATCGATACAAATATATATTTAATCCTATGTACTGTGTCTTTGTTATATCGAGAAACAAAGCATCAGAAATCTTAAAAAAACTTTTAATTTATTGAATGAAAGATAATAAAAAATTTGCAAGTTAATGATGTAAATTTAAAACACAAATTATTTTTACGAAATAGATACAAAGATACTCAAAAACAATGCTGTTCATTTCTTGATTTTAAAAGAAAGATTATGTACGCCACTCACGATGCCGCGTCGTTTGCGGAGGTAACAATGTTGAGTGGAAAAAGAGTTAAAAGGCACCCCTCGTTCACTACAGGCCCTCAAGTATGTTCGCGCTACGTTTCTCTTTCGGATCATTAATTTTATTGCAATTTCTAAGAATTTATTCCATCGAACAAGGGATTCCAACATTTTGTCCCCTAGTTCTTTAAGAATGTGGTTTTGGGGACTATAACTATAACATATATTATTTCCTGAGCCACATCAAGAAATGACGTAATTTTTTTTTCTTTTCTTAAATTCATTCTGATTCCATACTTTACAAACAGCGATAAACATCGAAATAAGTTACAACGTTTAAAAAGTTTTCACTCCATAAATACTATTATAAAAACATATTGTTATCTAATTTTTTTTAATTTATGAGGTATATGACAGTAACATTTTGTACGTGCGTTTCTACAGGGAAAATTCAACGTTAACTTGTAAGTTGACTGGTGTGGACTGGTAAACAAAAACAGGAAGGTCCAAACTAAATCACAGTCAGGTATAAAGTACAAACAATTGAAGCTTATGGAAATCAGGGCCCACAGTATTTTACCGGATTAAATACACTAGCAATTAGTGCCGGGTTGCCCCGCTACAGTTATTTATAGCAAAGTCTTAGATTTAATTAAAACATCTTACTCTGAGCCACCTTAAACTATATGTATTTATTTCATGATAGACATATTAAAGAAATGGTCACAATCTGCATATCGTAAATGTTTTGCCTTTTAGTTTCATCATCATTAGCTGATTATACGCCCCCACTAGGGGTGACTAGGCCTTAGACATTAGTTGACTGAGTTTATAAGAACTTTACAAATTAATGGCACTAAAAACATTTTGTCCAGGCCCTAATTATTTTATTCTTAAAAAATTACGAGATATCCAGTGGGATCAAGTCTTAAACTAAGGTCTGATTGCTTGTACAAAGTGTGGTTAGCCATCTGGAACAAAGAAAATGAAGAGGTAAGAGACTTAGAGATGTGAAAGATCTTTCGCCTTATTTCATTTAGAATCAGTTAAGTGTACTGGGATTCTGTTGAAATATAGGAATTGCTTTAGATAAAATTCCAAAGGATTTTGAATGCTAATTATAAAGTAAAAGCTGTAGATTAGCATTACTACAATAAGTATTGAGGGTGGTAGGATCAAGGCGCCATTTTAACGTACAGTTCAACCGTAGCGCCCGCTTCGAATGCAGATTTGAATAAAACTCCGTTTCTAAAGAC
>NW_013531726.1:2876877-2898701 GCF_000836235.2 Papilio xuthus
ATTTCCTTCGGGATCTTCTTGACGATCGCCTGAAGGATGCGCTCGTCTGCGAGCGTATAAGTGTGGAAGTATATATCTTTTTCGCGAAGGAACTTTGTCACATTGCGAAAAGCATCTGTCGAATCTAGTTGGAGTTTAATACCCTGTTGGGTAGGCGTTGCTACGCACTCTATTTTATTGGAAAGTGCCGATTTGATCATCGGCCACTTGTCCTTGGCTTGAATGTAGATTGGGGGAGGTTTTTTACTATGTAGCGCACGGGCTACGGGGAGGGCAGGACGAGCGATTGGAGACTGGGGTGAGGAGTTGAAGGGAGCAGTTTTGGGAGGCTCGACGGGAGTAGCCATAAGGGCTGGGATCGGAGCTGACTGGGAAGATTCGAGCGGGGAATGAGGGCGCGGCGCCTTCTGAGGCACGGGGGATGAGGATGATGATGACGGTGACGAAGAAGCGGGGGAGGAGCGCTTCTTGCGCTTTTTCTTATTATAGACTTCCGTAAATAAGCCGCCTGCATCTTCAGGATTTTCGGGTGACATAGGGGAGTCTAGCTCCATATCCTCCACGTCGCTAGACGGCAGTGACGCATCGCCGGTGCTTGACCCGGATTTGGAATGCTCTGCGGGGGCTCCGGATTCCACGTCTAATAATGAGGCATTAAGTGCCTTGAAAGCGTCCGGGAATTTATATTTTAAAAAGTCAAGGACAGCTTTTAAGCTTGACTCCGCCATTTGGACTTATGGTGGACCGTACCTAGTCACTATGTAGTGTCCCGGTGGGATGCCGGGGTGTATATCCCTAGCTCCCTCCCTGCTGGGTTAAGCAGGGAGGATGTGTGCCTACTACGTGTAGCCCTAGTGCGTCCGAGTGCCGATCTTATTGTGCACTCGGGTGTGTACTTAAGTCTAACTAAAGCTACCCGTGGGCTCTAAAAGGCCAAACGTGGACCAACGTTGACTAGGGCACTACCCAAGGCCAGTGGTGGAGGTCCCTTCCGAATTACGCGGTTCCCTGAAGGGGAAACGCAGGCGAACGGGGCTGCCTGACTAGCTTCGTTATCACCGTTAGGTATCCGCTAGCCTTTTAAAATTGCGCTGTTAAGACTTTGCTCCGCGCAGTGAAAACTGCACTTCACAATTCCTTTCACGCAGTTCCCGAAGTCGGAAACAATAGACGTTGCTATGTTATTAATAAGAAACTAGATAATTGCTTGCCAGGTGGCGGTGCAATAAATAGTTCCCTAAGGAACAATGAAATGACGACGTTCTACCTCGAAACTAGGATTATCGCTTGCCAGGTGGCGGGCGCAATAAAAATTGCACCAACACAGTCGGCTCGCGAACAAAGGATGGCGGCACCTTTTATGGCGCGCGCAGGTGCGGATTGCTCAACGTAGTGTCGGGCGGAGCGACAGATGTGCGGCGAGCGGACACGTCCGTTCGCCTCAGCGGTCTGTAGCGGAGTGTCAATGTTTTGCCTTTAAGATAATAGTTTCATCATCATTAGCTGATTATACGCCCCCACTAGGGGTGACTAGGCCTTAAACATTAGTTGACTGAGTTTATAAGAACTTTACAAATTAATGGCACTAAAAACATTTTGTCCAGGCCCTAATTATTTTATTCTTAAAAAATTACGAGATATCCAGTGGGATCAAGTCTTAAGCTAAGGTTTGATTGCTTCTACAAAGTGTGGTTAGCCATCTGGAACAAAGAAAATGAAGAGGTAAGAGACTGCGAGATGTGGAAGATCTTTCGCCTTATTTTATTTAGAATCAAGTAGTTCAAGAATCAGTTAAGTGTACTGGGGATTCTGTTGAAATATAGGAATTGCTTTAGATAAAATTCCAAAGGATTTTGAATGCTAATTATAAAGTGAAAGCTGTAGATTAGCATTACTACAATAAGTATTGAGGGTGGTAGGATCAAGGCGCCATTTTAACGTACAGTTCAACCGTAGCGCCCGCTTCGAATGCAGATTTGAATAAAACTCCGTTTCTAAAGACTCCCCTGGGGATTAAAATAACTTTCGATGAGCCATTTCGCAAATTAATTAACTTATTTTACGCCTGATAAAACAGCTTCGTAGGTATAATTCCTTTCAACTGATGATTAAAGACCGACACTTTAGTTATTAATAAAATATTTAAGTGGTGTTTATTAACTAAGTATCCTTAGCGAAACATACAATAATGTGATGAATATTTATGAAATGAAATATTTTTTGATCGTGTATTGTTAAAATTGTTTTACAAAAGTTTATTAAAAAATGTATTAAAAATGCTTATTAATATTTTATAAGTTTTATATCAAATAGTGTATTTTATCGTAATTAAGTATTTACCAAATCTATTTTCTTCGTTTTTCTTGCCGAGTGTGATACAACAATATTAAAATTTAGTCTATCGTATAAATTTATCGAGAGATTATTTCATAAGTATACAAGTTAATGAATTCAAAATATAAAACATCCGAAATTGTCATAAATACAATAATAAAAATAACTAACAACATAGAATTATAATGACATAGCGGAATGAAGTCGGGTTCTCAAGCATTTGCTCGTATTAATAATCTCATAAATGTAACATTTTATATATTATCCTATATATTTAATATATAGGAAAGCGACGCATTTCCTGTTGTTATTTAACCACGTTTTATTCGCGTAGTAATCCAGCGTTCTGCCTATAAACAATTAAACAAGGCAACTCAGTGTGAGGTCGTATGTAAGCACGTAATGCGTGTATTCGGTAATTGTGGTGGTAACATAACGGAAAGCAGAACGTGACTGTAATACGCTAGAAAGAAAAGTGCCTATTTTGTTCTATTATAATTTATGATGCATCTCAATCATGTAAAGCCGGCTGATATTGCCTATTCGTTTGAGGAGCTTCCGAGGGGCGAGCCAAATCTCACCGACCATTCCCACTTCCAATCTTGATGTTATTTTGAATTATTGTTTAGGGCTACTAAGCGATCCCGGCACGTAAATATTTCGATTTAAATCGAATCCCCCTTTTGTTTTGTAGAACTGTTTACGTAATTCAACGTGTTATGCTTAGGTGTTTAATATAAAGAAATGAAACTCCTTTTCAGAAAAGCAAGGAGCACTGCCGACCTGGCATCCAGCCAAAGCTAAATTAGATAATGGAGTTTGCGTGCAAAAATATAGGAAACGGAGAACAAAGACAAATGGGGTCGATTCTGACTCCGGAACGATGAAATAAAATAACACAGGGCAGACTCAGTAAGGCCTATAGCTATTTCTTATGTCGGCACGTAATTTCAACACAGATTACATGTAGAATCTCAGCTCCCCGCTGAACGCCAACACTTCCTTATCATACCTCTTAAATATGACTTGTTTTTATTAAAGTTTGACTATTAATCTTGAATATTTGTTATTATTTCTTTATATTAACATTTTAATTCTTAATATAAATTTCTTATAGTTACATAAGAATCCTATTTATTTAGAACATGTCGTCGTAAGTCACATTTCTATTCATATTTTAGAGTTGTTTCATTGATTTCATCATTTTTTTTACTTATTATCCAAACACCACATAACGGAATTAAAAATATATATTAATCATGTCAAAAGGCCTAAATAAATCCTATCAAAATCATCATAAAAGCATATTATTATGATAGTATTAGGAGCGTATAATAATTGAAACATGATATCGCAGGATTGAATCAATCACTCATATATTTTAGTAAGTCATCTCGCGCAAACAACATTAAAGGGACGTAATTAATGAACGCTGTTTTCTGCTTATATTGCTTTTAAAAACAAAAATTTCAACTTCAGAACCCATTTGAGTAAACTACATTTGTAATACGCATACTTTCCGTGAGTCTTTGACACCAAAATCTCTGTATCAAACATACCCTTATTCTAGTCAATATCTTCGAAAAAATAGAGATCTCACTATATTTGAAACGGACATTTTGGTCTCAGAAACTCACGGTTAAACAACTAGACTTGCAAGAACAGTTTATACCTGGCGCGTTGTTCAACCACATTACCAAATTATACAATCACAAACCTGCACGTGAAAGCAATATCAGTAATGTCGCATAAATTTGCGTATAATGTTGCTTATCACTTAATTACGGTAATTACACCGTACGAATGATCAATGGCCGTTCAGGATAGACGAAAGAATTTATAACATGCACGGCTAAAGCCGGTCGGGCTAAATAATAAGGTCGTGATGCTGGCAACGATGATTTATTATATAGCTCTCCTCGACCGCTCGAATGAACCACATGAAAAATGATCTCAGTTATTGCTAAAGGCAACTCTGCAGTTGACGCTTTGTTTAAGCACAAATGACTCACACTATGAACTTGTTATTTTGGCCGACTTATGTTTTTACTAGATTACGAAGGAACGCGGCCTACGTAGATGTCGTCGCAATATGACAAATCGTCTGTTCCGATCTCGGAAAAGTAGGCGGCACTAACGTCTTACTTTATTATATGTCTCATTCCGGCGATATGTTATATTTTAATACAACCATTATGTATAAATTATTATGCTTATACTTTTATTTTGTTCTTTCTTATCACTTTTTTTGGAACACAAACTTATTCCATTCTCATATAAAGGTATTGATGATATAATGTATTATACTATTTCTTTGTAACCGTTATTACGAACATTTGTTAAAACATAATATTCCAAGCTGCGTTGAATAGATTTAACTTCAGTTGAGAACGAAAACAAGTGATTTTTATTTAAATTTAACCTTCAGAATATTCGAGATCTGTGTCAGAATTTTTATAAGATAATTTTTTTTTAGTAAAGATCGTTAAAGTTACGGACCCATTCAACTTGGAGTACTTAAATGGAGTTAAGGGCGATTGTGTTTTTTTTCTTCGCTCGGCCCGTAACGGTCTAATTGTCACTTCAATCCAAACGAAGAGCGCGAAACGCTCGTGATAAGGGTTTCTTTTCTCCGCGATGCCGGAAATTAATTGTCACCGAACGGAAAATAGGGTGAAAGTCCAATTAATTATTACTCACTTCATTTATTTAATCCGAAAGCCTGAGGCTTCCTTCTGATATTAATGTCCAGGGTGTCGGGCTAATCTTGCCGACACTTTTAAAGTGTTATTTCATTATAATATTCTAGCTAACCGAAACTTTCTTATGACCATTTAAGCACAAAGTTTTTTCAAATTGATTGTTTCAAGCATTATTTCTTGCTAATTTTATAAGAAAAATGATATATCCAATCGTAAATACTTACAATTCCAAACTACATAAAAAATAATATATTCTTTGAACAAAAATTATAAAAAGATCAATTTGTAATACTTCTAATATTTCCTTCTTGATATCAGTTTAAGTTTCTTTGAAAAAATAATAAATATATTTATAATATTTTCCAAACTTCTTAAAGGTCGTTTATATTGTGTTCGTAAAGTTTATCTTGAGGCTTGTAACAAGATTATTATTTGACGCAATTACATAGGGTATTTTCAAACAAAAGGGTCTTAACATCATCAACTTTTGTATCTAAGCAAAAGTTTTGTTTAAAATTGGCGAAAGTTTGAATGAAGTGACTTACCTTGGGGCGTTTTATGTCGTCAGCTGCGATGATCCCACAGACTTGACATCGACAAATAAAATTCTATATTCATCCAAGACGTTCTCATGCGAATCTAACATGAATCTAAATCAATATGATAACCAATTAATAACAATATTTCTTACAATAAATTGATAATTTGCTTACTTATATTAAATACTTGGTAATGGGTGATCACCCTTAAATTAGGGTAAGCTCTGAGCCGCTCGGTGGGGACTCATAGTGAGCCGATGATGATGATGACTAAATCCTTAAAAATGTTTTGTATACTTTGTGAATATATTAAGTTTAAAGTCAAAAAGGGGCTTATGATAAATTGTACTACTTGGCAAAATAGCATGCTAAGAAATCTGTATTTAATGCAAAACTTTTTACACCAAAATTCATATTAGCAAAGCATATTCAGCTTGCACAACGTCTGGCAAGTTAACAAACAAAGGACATTAGCGTTTTAATGCGCGCCCTGGGGGCAGTATCGCAGTCCTGGAGTCTCCGGGACTAAAGAACAATTTCCTACAAGACTCCCTCGCTTCTTTAATTCCGTAATCAGTAAGCAAGAGGAGTCAGAGTCAGTGATTATATAAATTACGCACCTGAGGGTCATATCATTAGAATAATTAATTAGCGTACTGTTGACAAATTACACTAATTCTGAATACGTGTAGGCGTAACATATTGCTGATAATTTTACCCTGTAGGATTTTCACGTCCTAAATTGGAAGCTTTTGGGAACATAATATTAGAATGTTATTATAAATAATATGACAATTTCTTTTATTTATTATACTACTTATATCGACGGTTTTTAGTGCTAACAGTTTTAGTGTTTTTTTTTATAATTTTTACATATGCACATTCATATGAAATATAGCGACGACCCAAAAAAACACAAACTATATTGTTCTAAAAAAGTTTCGTGCTTAAAGTAGCAAGAAATTTACCTAAGCTTGAAAAATGTGGCTTACAATGCTTTGCTCATATAAACACTTTTATGCGCATACGTTAAGCAGCGCTATTTTTAATAACGAGTTGTAAGAGATTTAATTTCAGTGCAGAGATTGTTTTAAATGTAGGCAATGAGACCGTTCCCGCGACCGCGCTCGCTGCATTTGCCCCACTTTATTGGAGTAAAGGAAACATTTATTACATGTTAAGAGCCCCTTTACGTCTATACCGTTGCCAAGGATCTAATAGAGTATAAACGTACACGGAATAAATGCATAAACCAAAGTTGTAATTAATTTTCATTGAATTGCTCTTCATATTTATTCATAGATGCTCGGTATTAACCCTTGGCGTACATATAAATTGGAATCTCTAAATACTTCTTAATTAGTATTATCACGTCTTATAAGATTAATTTTGATGATAGTTATTAAGGAAGAATTTTAACCTTTGGCAAACGATATGAAAATATTTATTAATCAAATCTTCATTTGCACAGTCACTTGTCTTTTTACTACCGCAATATTTTTTTGTTAAACGAATTGTGCTATTCTATTATTAAAAATAAGAAAATTAGAGTGAAAGTTTTTTTGGACAGGGACATCGATGAATTTCACTCTCCCCTTTTAATACTTTAGGGAAAAGCGTCCCCTTCGAGGGTACGCCTTCCCGTTTTCCTATAAGCATTAAATTTGTTTTCATCTTTGTATGTATAAACTTTTTTACAGCTGAAAGGTTAGAAATGATTGTGTTATGAAATCGGTACTTGAATAAATCTATTATATTTTGAGGAAGGGTATTTACGCAATATAACCAGCCAACATACAATGCTTCCGATTCTTATTTGTTATACAAATAAAGTTTCTATCACAAATACTATATGTTAAATAAATCTGTCAGTTTATAAAAACAAGATTTTAAGAGTAATGTTCCAGAGAGTTTATGATCTCGAGAGAGAAACTTAGAAAATTGTCATCGCTTCAGTATCTATGCGAGGTTTTTTATGTTTTAGAATGTAATACTAAAGTAATCATCGCCCCTTACCACGCACTGATGTATATTAATAAGACCTAACACAGTATCTTTATAGATTATATTAGAAAACGTATGCGTATCCTTCTCTTACATTCGCCAAAACTTGTTACTAACATTAACGAGTCAGGAATTATCTTAGGTAGACAAAAGACTTAACAAATTCCTATCTCTATCTACTGATGTCAATATACTTAGCTACATTTGCAACATTTAATTCGAAATAAATATGTAAATGTACGTCTAATGAATTTGCATGTATTGGCTGTTCCACCTTGGGGAGAAGCTGGCGGTCCCGCCTGGGGTTTACTACTGACTATAAATAAGGCTCCGCCGTCCAAATATCCGGCAACGGACTAATTGCTACGACACTTAATCCACTAAAATAAAACGAAAAAGAAATTAAACATTCACTTGCTTTAATCAAAACCACAGTAATTGGCCATTCGAAACTGGTAATTGTTTGTTTTTTAAACATAAATATTTTCATATTACATTACTAAAACCAGATTATCTATTGTCTCGAATTGAAAAAACACCACGACTTAATTAGAGTTGTATGTCGCAGCTTAAAATTGTTGTGTATGCAGATGTTGAGAACAAGCGACTTTGATACAACCATTTCCATAGGACTAATAAAACGTAGATTAAATACATCATAAAATTCACAATCTGTAATAATACTTACAGGATGTATAGTAAAAATTTAGTGACTTTAGGAAAAGGGTAATTTTATATGACATTTTATTGATAAAACTATAAAATGTTGCCCCTTGTGGCTCAGCGGACATACGCCTTAGCGGTGGCTGTTCCCGACATGATATAAATAGGGCGGTGTTTGCCCCCGACTTGATTAATCACGGTTCCCACCTGCGCGGTCTTTGCCTGAACAGAGACACTATACCAAGGAAGTGCAAGTAAAAACCTTAAAAGCCATTAGTAGACCTTAAAACAATTTTAACACTTTTAGAATTAAAAACACAAATTATAATTTAGAAATGTTTCGCCAAGATTTAATAACGTTACCTTGAGTTGACTTTGGTTGAATTATTCAGAAATTTAATAGCAACGAAATTTACTTTAAGATTTTTTTTGGATAAAATTAATTTATGGGCTCGTTCGTGGACTTGATAATTCTGGAAAACTTTTAATTTATCGAATACAGTTTAATAAATTATTAAATGTATAGCATCGCATTTATTTGAATTGAAACAAGTTAGGGAATATTACAAGTAGACATGACTTTCAATGTCATCTCTACGATCAAGTATTACATTAAATTTAATCATATTTAAGATAAAAAAAATAATTATAGCGTTTGTAATTTATTGATAGAAGAGATCTTTATTGATGTAACCATATTAAAAATTGATTCGGTTGATTCTAAATTAGATTCTATATTAATTGTGAATTAGTAAAATTAGCAAATCTTTTGGCATTACATTACATTTTTGAAATATATTTTCCTCGAAAATATCGATTAATTTTGAAGTTCAACGAGTATTACTTTAAAGGCAATTTTCTACAAAAGATTTACCTTAAAAATCTTTCCGATCACGGCACGTGTCTATAAATAAATAGTTTGGGCGTCGCGTCTCACTCCTCCGAGGCCAATTAATCACGAACACCACCTGTGACTGCACTTTAATACCGCCACATCGCGAATATATACGACAACAAGACAATTAAACTTACGCCCACCCCTATTGCTTGAAATGCAAATTTAATTGTAAACAGTTTTATTATAAAACTACTCGGTAATAAAGCAAATTATTTTCACATCAATATTTTAAGTTAAGGTCCCTTTCCTTAACAACGTTTCATTAACCGATTACTTTAACCGATAGGAGAGAAACCAAATAAAAATGATTCGATGTAACGTTCGTCCGGTTTGCAATTTGCTTGACTATGAATAAGAGGTAGGTAAAAGTGCTTATGCTTTGTGTCCATCTGCATTTCTGCAGCGCGGCGGCGGAGCGCAGACGCTCGTAAATAATCCTATGGACCTGAAAAACGTTTCACTGAATCCAATAAAATACGTATCCGCAGAGACTACGCCGCAGTGAGCTCGTTACCACGCCTAGACGATTTATTGAGATTTGAAGGCTGAAATATTGTAGGTATTCCATTTTTAAAATCCTCTATGAAATTATATTTCCTCTAATTCTTTGTCAAATTTTTATCTAACGCTTATTTATTTATTGAAGGAAGATACGAAAGGCTTCGATTGCGAACATCCGATACAAGGTTGGCGTATTCATTACTGGGAACCCGATGCCTAATACTCAAGGAATTCCCGGCGTCTTCGATTACTTCGTAACCTTTCTGAAAATTTGCGTTATATACTTGAATTTGGGGCCACATTCAAAGCTAATTTATCTTAGATATAATGTTACCTGGCTTTATAAATAAAATAACATCAGAACCATGCTAAGTTAACGATTGAAATACATTAAGTCATTATGGTAACGATACAGTCAAAACTTTGGGTAATACCATGAAAGAAAATTGTACTTTTTCTTGTTCGAAT
Organism: Papilio xuthus; assembly: GCF_000836235.2. NCBI lineage: Eukaryota > Metazoa > Arthropoda > Insecta > Lepidoptera > Papilionidae > Papilio > Papilio xuthus. Next base: position 2,886,987 of record NW_013531726.1, read on the forward strand.
GACAGTCGAGGCGAGTTGGTCTAATTTGGCAGTTTAACGACCGTCGAACTACAGTTAAGTCGAAAATAGAGCAAAAGCGCCACGTAACTGTGTTTCCATTGAGCATTTTAAACGAAAGCCATTTAAACCTTATTTACATTTTAGTATTGGAATTAAGGTGTAAAATACAATACATTTTCATGGCGCACCCAGCGAATACTGTAAAACATTTTGCTTAATCTTTATTATGAATGTGAATCTCGTTCATGGCCCGAGGCACTCGCGTTTCATGTGATTTGGGACACACAATGTAGTAAAGATAAGGTATTCCCTTCCAAGCCACTGAGTCTATTGTCAATCTCTCACGCAGCTTGGCGTCGGCGCTTGGCAAGTCGAAAGGGATCGCCCAACGGCCAACCATACGCTCGTTTAAGTCCTTTGGGATTTTGCTACTTTGTAATTACACAGATAAGTTGCCTTGTCATACGCACACATACCCTCCTAAAAAAAACTAACACTTTTATGAATTTATTACTAAAAAGGTAACGAAAAATAACTTTTCCCTAATACTAAATATAACTTTTAAGCAAAAAAAATCGGTTATAAAAGTTTAATGATAAACAAAACAATTGGTATATCTTTGAATTATAGAAACATTTATAAAATTTAAGTATAGCATGTGAAGATAATCCTTCCATTATATTACAAATATCTTTTTAAGTCTGCAATTAAGGCCAAGCTCTCGGATAAGCCATCGAGCAGTTTGCCAAGCGACCGCCGATGAACGCCATTACAATATGTCACCAATAAATGAATATTACGCCGTAATTTATTTCCTTTGCCTCTATAAAGTAAAATTTCACAAACAATATTACTCATAAAAATAAAAGATTTATGCAAGTTCATACTTCCATGCGCGATAAAATGATAAGCGAAAATTTAGACAGTTTAGTTCTCCTTTAGTGAAAATGGCTTCCTTTAGATAGAGAAAACGTATAATGGAATGCAATAACTCTTGACCGGGTGTGCGAAGAAATAACAGTGTGTCATATTTCACAACCCTCCAACATTTTTATAAAAGCGGACCATCTGCTTTTGACCCCTCATTCTTTTTGTTTCACGAATTATTTCAGTATAAGTAATAAAAGCCAGATGTAAATCTAAGCTTTCGTGCTATATAGTTTTACATTAAAATTTAAATCTTATTTTACGTTTTTAATCTGATCAAATAGTCATTAACGATTTAGGTTGATGTTTAATTTGATTAATTCAGAGTCCATTACTGTAAGTCCTTTTAAAATTACTGTTTCATTTATTTTTTCTTAATTTGATTATTTTTCATTTATAATTAAAAAATAACTACATATCGTATTAATAAGTATTTTTATAGCTGTAGTCTTTGCGCTACGTTGGTTATTTAAATGAGGAATGTGCTTGGTCACAATATTAGAATAATTACATTTTACAAAAGTATAAGTTACCTGCTCAATGACATATTATCTGTAACTATAAAGACTTTACTGAGACATTATAATACCCTTATTAAAGGTCCCGGCTTAACTCATGTATATTATGAAACCAGTCCCTAGTCACAGTGGCAGGTCCCGCAACAATATTTGATAGGCGCATGAATGGGCCACACGGAAGACAGGCGAGAAGTGCAAGCAATTCCTCGTTTCGCCTGGTGCACGCACATTGCGTGCCAGAGGCCTAATTTTAATCCACGTTCCCTTTCCACCCTTTTCTTATTAGGAAATGATGGGAAGGGGAAATGGATTTGGAGAAGGAAGGGACGCATAGGAATGTTAAACATTCTTTTTCTGTGCGTCCCAGCCGCCCTTTTATTAAAGGTAGGCAACGCATCTACAAATTCGCTTCGCTATTTAGGCGAAAATGTTGTCACTTTAAAGTCAGTATCTAGAGTAATATACACGTGATTTAAGCCGTGGTCTTTAATTAGTGAAATACTAAATACTAATCTACTCTAAAAATCTTAGTAAAAGCAAAATGCGCATGTTACATAGAGCGCTTTTGAATATTCTATGTCTTTTCATATTCAAATGTGATAACGTTTTTTATATAAAACAAATTTAGTGAAGTTTTCTTTTACTTTACGTATCTAGAAATATAAATTCTCATTTTTATCTGAAACGAGTTTTATAATAAGAGGATTCTACACAAAATTCACATTTGTTAATATCCAAATAATTTCTTGGTACTTTAATATTGATATACGTAAACTAAATACGCAGTAAACTATCATAATTTGGTAGACTACTCAAAATAAATGAAAAAAAAAAATTATTTGTATTTTCATCACAACACAAATGTATTCCGTGACTATTAAAAAGTTATTTGGGTTAAAATTCTTGAGCCATCACTGTTTTTAAAATTTATCATGCAAGTTTAGAAGTAAAAGATTAATGTACTAAGTTTTTATTTTTAATGTTTTAAAATTACTTTTAAGCATGACCGAATTTTCTAGTTTATTTTCAGTAATATAGAAAGAAGAAAATATTTAAGAAAAAGGAATCTTAATAGAAGGTGGACGAAAGCTGTGTTCATAAAAACTTTTGGGGAGTGAACGTGTAAGGAATAAGCGTTACAGGAACTGGGGTGACTGCGGTCATTCCGCTAAACGAAGATCAGAATCGCAAGCTGTTAGCATAGAGATTGCGATCAAATGGAAGCCGCCTGAAGTATTCCATCCCGAAATCGAGGGGCCCCGATATTGCGGCTCACCCAAACAGCCCTTTCTCCACATTTTTCTAACACTCCCAATGTTTCCATTTTAGAAATACAATGAAGTACTAAGCAGTTAAAGAATTGTATTTACTTCCAGTTCAGGATCAAATATAACTTAAACTGTCACCATAACAATGTATAACAAGTTTTCGACTTAATTGCATTGACTTTGTCACGATCAAGTCTTGAATATAAAAAAAATTCTTGCCATTTTTTTCTATATCCATTAAATTTTGTTTGAATAAACAATTTTTGTCATTTGATCGATGGCCTTTTGTCCATAATGTCCCTACGACTTTTCAAAACTTTTCTTTTGATTTTATTACATCTTTTGTCAATATTTGCGCAAAGCATTCCGTGTCTTTCGAAGAAAAATAACAACCCATTAATCATTTTTTGTCAATTTTGTTTACACAATATCGTAAAAATCATAATAATGGCATAAGAATTTTAAAGAATACTTTTAAGAAAGGGAACAACAACACGATTGAATAACGCACACTTGAATGTTTCCATAATTTTTTTTTACTGTTCCCTCGTGCCTATTAAAATCAGACTTTGTAAGTAATGTTTGTAAAGGACCGAGTGCTCACGGAGAGGCAGTGATGCTGTAGAAGGTGCCAATATATTTCCTGACGCCTGAACGGTCAGGTAATTGTGCTTGAAACTTATCTCAGAGGGCGAACGTGAGTGGAATACCAAACAGTTGGTTGGTCTTGTACAAATTACAAATGTAACACTCAGTGTTTACATCGCTATAATATACTTATCACTTCAAAACAGTGTTGTACAAAAACAATTGACTGCTATTATCATAAATCCATTGAAGAATAATTCTTGCCAGTGTTATGTGATTAACCTACCAATGTATAGACTATATTGTCTGTAACAGAGAAGGATTTGTGTTCTGTTCACTATATTACAATACATCGGCAAGTTGCGCATTTGCCTTGCCTTACATAAGCTCGCTGTAAATCACATAGCGACTGCTTTCTGTGTCAATTCCCCGTAGCTTTATTATAATTAACTGCATAGTAATCAAAATCAGAATTATGTTTATTAATTGGTCCATTGATATTGCAATACTGATTAGTAGGTGCGAATTAGTTCATATTAAGTTTTTACCGTATATTTATTAAGAATCGATAATAATTAATATCTTTGCTTTTATCACGGACTTACTCATATGGTAGCAATATTAAAACTCGCCCTGAAACCAGACGATTCAGGCAGAGTGACTCAATTTTTTGTCTATTTTCATATTATAATTAAACAACAACATTTTTGTATTTAATCTGTAACACTTGACTATATATATACTTCAAAAAGTCAAGTGTCACAGAGTAATGTAAAGCAAGAACGAAATGAACGAAAGGAAACTGTAGAGTGGTATCTTTTTATTTCTCTTACAAGTCGCCGACAGTCTGTACAGCACCAAAGGTTGACTGAATCTCGCTGACGTAGACTTTGTTCAAGTTATTTACTTGAGAGTGCGCTCATTAGCTAAATGACCGTATCTTATTGAAAGAGTAATCAAAAGATCTTACAACGAGAAAGTATCCTTTGAGGAAATAAATTTAAACTACATTTATAATTTCAAATTTTACAAAAGAATACTGAATTATTTTTAACTTTGAATGGTTTGTAGATTTGTATCCCATGTTTACCACAGTCACGTTACTCGAGCAAGGTTCTGACTTTGTCAGTAGGAATCCCAAATAGAATTGTGTTTTTTTTTATATCATAAGGTAGCAAACAAGCGCGCGCCCACCTGAAAACGCTGAAATAGCGAAGTGACCGTTGCCCATAGACATACGCAATTGCATGTGCGTTTCCTACCTTTAATCGACGGAGGAGAGGATGCACAGAAAGAAAAAATATTTTCCCTTTCCATGCATCCTCTCATCCGGAAAGTCACACCCCTTCCACTTCCCATCCTTTCCTTATAATAAAAAGTGTGGGAAGAGAAAGAGGACTAAATTTGGCCTCCGGGACGCACACTCGTCAGACGAAACGCGGAATTGCTTCCACTTCACGCCTGTCTTCTGTGCGGTCGTGGTATTTCACCGGGCGAGCCGGGCCGATTCGTGCGAAGATGTTAAAGCTGGCTCTACCACTGTTAAATATAACTACTCATGGTAGTGTGCTAATAGAACCATCCGATAAATTTGCGTATTGTATTCTGATCAACGTCGGTTTTAAAAAGTTTTAAATAAACAGATTCATATCGGTAAAAGTGAAAGAATTTTATGTTAAGGTTCATATTTGTTTTTTTTTATGTTTAATTACATTTAAGTAGTCATTGAAGCGAATTAGAAAGTCATACATATACAGCATAATATAACAAATTAATAGGATATAAAAAGATAAGCACGAACTATAGGTATCAATTATAATTAACAATGTGACTTACTTCATTAGTTAACATCTTTCGATAGAAGAATGTATATCAGCATATGACATATAATATTGAAAACAGTTCCCCCTTTCGGCTTGTTCATTAAAAACATCCTATTATTACTATTGTGGGTAAAGTTTTACAATTGGTTTCAAAAATCGCAATATTATATTATATTAATCTGTACATTATACATATCTATCATGGCGGTCGGTTGTTAGTAATAACAAATAAAAACAAGTTTAAATTAGTTTGAACTCGAACTCCACAAATGGAAGCCACGTCCCCGGAGTGCGATCGGACAGCTATAATTAAGAACGGCGCCACTGCTTCATAACATTTCTACTTCTTTCGATTTTTCTAATGAAACTTTCAAGAAAAATGTTGCTTAGTTGTATTTTAAATTACAAATCTTGTTACAAATAAATCTTATATATTTAAGTAAAATACTTAAAAAAATATTGATATTTTAAAAATTGAACCTGGAGAGGAGCGAAGGAGAGTCTTTCATACCTACCTTCCCTGCGATGGATAAAATAACTTATTGATTTTTTTGTCTATTAGTAAAAGAGTTTGTAATTATAAGTACATACTTGTATAAACTTAAGTTTATCCTAAAAAGTTTCTTGAAAAAATAAAATTTCAATTATTTCGACGCATGTCGAAACAATAAAGATTAGAGAATACAACGGAATCAAACATAATGGCGTACATTGTATGTTAATATAATAACAATGTATAAAACTCGGGGCCAAGGGACGAGGCGGGAACAAAACCGATATACGTTTATTCCTTGACAGCTGAGCTCTTAGGTGATTGTGGTGGAAACTTTTATCGGATGTCGAACGTGCGCGAAATAGCGATTCCCGCGAGCTCACCTGTACACAACGACAAACGTCTTTATCTAGATAAGGCCGCTTTCTAAAATTAACTCCATTGATACACCCGCAACCATTTGCATGCCGCCCAGATTATTTTTGCGATTCCCACAGTAATAAATTTACATTCTCTTCAGATGTTTTTTAAGATAACGACAAAATCTATTACAACAATGACATAAATTCGATAACACACCTTGTATTTTTAAATTATTTTGTAAAATATTTTATTTGAAACTGCATGTTAAGATCTTGCCAAATTTAGTTACTTTAGATCTATGACAGCTTTTAGTCGGCCAAACAACTCCACCAGTTTTCGTGCTATCAATAACTTTACCCTCAAGTAGGAGATAATGATATTTTATTATGAAAAATCTATGTAAAATAACTTGTTGTTTATTTCATGACCCTATAGTTTAACTTTAAGTTGAGTAATATAGTAAAATATTAAATACAAACCAGACTTACTTTACCTAACCAACTGTATTCAGCTCAATATTTGTGCAATTCGGGGTATGAAAATCGAAAGTCCTTGTCAGGAAACAAGGTTCAACAAACAACTTTCTAAGAGTTGACAAAAGAATTGTTTGGAACGATTCCTGCCGCCGAGTTCCGCCATCGGACGACACGACAGACCGCCAGGTTCCATCCACACCATCTCAATGGCTGGCAATCCACAACCGTGCGGTTTGCGCGAAACTTCCTGCCTCGCACAGCAGCGTTGTGGAATGGTCTGTCCTCGGCGGTATTTCCAAACCGCTACGACTTAGGGTCCTTCAAGAAGCGAGCTTATCACCACCTCAAAGGCCGGCAACGCATCTGCGGTTCCTCTGGTATTGCTGATGTCCATGGGCGTCGTTGAACACCTCGGTGTTCCCGCTGCTCGTTTGCCCCCTTCTGTTATAAAAAAAAAACTCAAATATATTCGAAAAAACAAACAATTTGATTTTCCTAATACCCATTTCTTCATCAAAAATGTATGGTAACGAACTCTCAAAATTGACTGCAAAATCTTTCGAAATGTACTTCTCGGATATCTTTAACAAATAAGAATACAATTGGGATTTAAATAAATAATATACAGCACAAATTCTATTATAATTTAGTAGCGTATTTTTATCAAGTTACCGAGGGATATGAGAAAAATATACGTCCGAGCAAACAAAGCTACGAATATGAGATGGCTCATAATAAATTTCTAGACCACAAGCACTACATATTACTTTACATTCATTCCTATCATGTTCAAATAAATGCAAGACAATGCATCTCAACCGGCCGTCTGTTACACAGACGTTATTATTTTGTAATTTATATTTAGAACTCGGTATGAAAAGGGTTGTTTTTTATTTATTTATATTAGGGTGCATAAACAAATTATTAATATTGAATATGATTATTACTGTTACTACATTTTGAAAGAGAATTTATCTGATAAGTCGTTTAGTATATCCTCGCACGGTTAATACTCCCACATATATAATTTCAATTTTAAAATTTTACTCTTATTCCGTTTAATTATCAATCGATTTCGTTAACATATTGTCGTAAAATTCTAATCTATGGGATAGGAATTCATCTATTTTATCTTGCAAAATGTTCCTGACAAAGAAATTTTAGCGCATATAAATCTCTCAATTACGTCACGGTAAAATATATAGCCGAAGAAGAACGCGACTTGGGGGGGTCTCAAGTGAGACGTAGGTACACTGGCTCGAACGTAGCGCTCATGATATCTGTAATGGCCACTCGAGCTATCTGTTCAACCGTTATTCTCAACAAATCTTCCATATTGCGGCCAACTGAAGCTCAATCAATATACTGTATTGCACTTGCAGTTTGCAATTTGAATTCGCCTGTGAAGTTATTATTTTTTATTTAACGACAACCGTTACTTGTGCATATTCGCCAATTGTTTTTAAAATATCTACAAATCGAAACAACAATGCATGCTATGTCTAAATTCATTTTTAAATTAAAATATTTACAAAATTTTACTTTCCCATAAATACTAAGATTGTGTAAGCTTTCGTCATACGTTAAATATTCAATCACGAAACACTTTGATCGTATACGAAAATAGGGTTGTCACAAAATGGTACGCCCGCGCCCGCGATTTCCGGAAATATATTTATCGAGCAATATTTGCGTCAAGATTTGTGATAATTTCAGGTTTCAATATGAACTTTGTGCTAACATAAATATTACTTTATATTGAAAATATATAAAATATGTTCTACGTACAGTTTAACATGTAAAAGAACAGGTTCTATGTTAAAGTACTCTGTGTCATCGTTAATTCACGATCCCGGTGGAGTTTCAAAGAAAAGTTATTAATATCGTTGTACACATTACTTAGTGCGAGGTGGCCTGCTTTGTTTCCACGTTAACAAACTTTGTCGCCTTGTTAAGAAAGCTGTTCATTTCGTCAAAATACGCTGATAAAGTTTATCAAATTATAAGTATTTCTTTTAGGATGAAATCAAAAAAACATTGTAACTAGCATCAGAATATTATATTTCATCTGATATTAATTTCAAATACTAACTGACCCAGGAATACTAGTCGCTAGTCATTTTATATTTACTGAAGCAGTATTTTAAGGTACATTTCTCATTATAAAGCTAGACGAAGAAGTGAGTCTCCTAAGTAATTACTTTAATTCGTAGAATGCGATAGTTAGGGTCGTTTATGGTCACATAATCTGTACATACTCTCTGCAAAACTGAATCTCACTACTTACGCAATCATTAAACATAACTCTGAGTGTGGCAATATGTCAGGAAACAACTGTTAATAAAGAAAATTATAATTTTCTTAAAACTAGTGATATGTTAAATATGTTTAATGACGGGATCAAGAAAGCTATTCATAGCACAATCGGGAAGCGGTAAAGGGTATCTGAGGCTATGACTCCGTTCGCAAGGGGAGGCAGCGAAGTGAATAATTGCCAACAATCACTACCAACCCAACTAAGTAGTGATCACGTCGGCGCAGTCTGAACACTATTGTATCTTTTTTATTTGTTAATATTTTATATTATAAATGCGAATGTTTAGATGGATAGACGGATGGATGTTTGTGTAAAGGTATCTCCAGATTGGCTGAGCGGATCTCAATGAAATTTGGGATAGATGTAGAATATAGTCTGGAAGAACAAATAGGCTGCTAATTTAGTATTTTTTTTTAATTTCGCGCTGATGAAGTCGCAAGCGACAACTCCTTTCCTGTCCTGATATGCTATATTAGTCTCATTGGCCATTGTTTAGTAATTATTTAAAAATTTTAATGAAAATTCTTGACTTACACTTTTAGAAGAGGAAATATAGACAGAAATAATTTCAAGAGCGCAAAGAAATTTCTCTTCATTCCTTTCAACGTTATGAACACTGTTTATTTTCAAATTGAGAATGTAAAACAAAATTTAATTAAACGTAGCGTAAAGTTTTCTTTTTAGTCTTTTTAGATATAGTATTTTTATTACAAGGCATTGTGTTACTACATCGCTGGCAATCACATCAGTTAAGGATTTACGTTGCCGGCCTACAAGCATGAATGCAGGAGTTTAAAACCGTACAGTATATTGACAAATATGTAAAGAAATACCCCTAACAACGAGTTTAGTAAATACTTAACATTACATGCTGCAAAACTTATTATACGTTTTTTTGTTCATAGAAAATGAAAGAAAAGTGCTTACAATTAATTGTGGCTCGGCAGTGGAAATGTATGGATAACTACAATATACACGTTCTTGTTTGCTACTAACGAATGTAAATTATACGAAATAAGAAAAAAAATTGAATTGATGGTTTATCGAATAGTTATATAACCTGAACCATTATGACTTGCTAATAATACGTGAAACCTCTTTAGAAACTTAGAATTCCCTCTATGATTTAAGCGTACCGTGTTCCTGTTCTCTCAAAGTAATGCAAAACTTAACAATGAACTTATAAGTTAAATCGTGAATCGATTGGTCGTGTTTACTTAATTTGAAATGTAATCCAGAATAAGTTGTATCTGTGATTGAAGGCAATCAAAAGCGACTTTTCCCCTAATGCTATCCATCATCTAAAACAAACTCTAGAGTTATTAATAAGGTGCTAGAACGCTGCGCCTACTTGTAATCTCACTTAGTATTATTTACCTTATTGTAAACGTGTGTTTTGCGTTCAACGGATATACGTAAGAGACGTAAGTAAGAAGTATTATTTAATAGTTAATCGATCAAAAACTTATTTTATAGTGTGTACAACTGGACTCTCTGAACTGAACTCGTGCAACCAACTGATTGTACGAGTTTCTACTATGAACTTTGTTTTTATTTTTTTATTTTATAACAGCATTGTTCAGAACTTTATTCATAGTAGTGTAGTAGCCATTCAAGATGTTCTCTTGTAAACTACGTGATATGATAGCAAAGATGATCTCGTAGTGAGGCAAATACGGGAGTGTGTCGGGCTGCTTTTATGGCCCAACTTACCGGCGCAATGCCTTGGAATGTGCGAAGTAAACACTTAACTGCAGGTTTACTTCTCGTAATGCAGTGCAAGTTCCGACGCTCGGTCAGCCGCAAAGCACAACTTACTTCGGCAAAAGTTCTACGTTTGCAGTTTTAATGTTAACTGAGACGAATACTCCAGACGTCGTTTCTGAAAACAGACAATTCAAAATTATGTTAACATTATTTTGTTTAATAATAACAAAATAAATCTTCTTATGATTTTGACATTGCTGTGTAAAAAAACATATCTGATGCGTGAAAAAATTGTCTTTTTATCGAACTCAAGAAAATAAACATTGTAAAATGAAAAAAAAAATACTGTAAAGAATTGCTTTTTTCTAAACTTTGTGTTACATTTAAAAAAAAACAATACAAAAATAGTTAGGAGTAATAATGTTTTAACGACCGACGAAAGTTACGCTCCTGATAAAGAACATACTTGAATATACCAATATAAAGTTAGTTTAATACAGAGCTTTTAAGGAAAATGATTTTCAAACCAAAATATAAACTCAAATCAGCAATTCAGTCATGATTTTAAAAAGCTTTTTAAAGTATGGCAGCCGCTCGTGCAACGGTCCGTGAGCGGGAACGTCAGAAAGTAAATGGTATTAGTAAGGTGTAATCACTACCGAGGGAGCTCTCCGTCTAGCGCACCGAACTGGGGCCCGGCGTTAGGAGCGTTCCCGTACACGGCCTCGCCGCTCCTAAAGCCTTCCTGAATGCAAATAAGCATCTGGAACGCCTTTACAACACTGAGACGCTCTTTATTGGGCCTGTTCGAGCAGATAAACCGGCGCTACAACAAACATTTACCTTTCACGCACATCCAATGGAGCTCACCGCCGCGATACTTACAAAGAAGGACGCTCGTGTGCGTGACACACAAACATCGACCGAGAAAAGACCGCCAGCTATGTTACTTAACTTACGAAATAAAAAAGAGTTTTATCAGCGAAACGGTACAAAATCTCGAGAAAATGCAAATTCGGGAAGAAAGCCGAACCTGAGCGTAGCTGTAAATGTAATTAGATTTTCAAGTTTACAAAGACAAGAGCGCTCAGGTCGGTAGATTTACTGCTGGCTGACCCACCTCCCGCCGGAGACCGGGCAGGATAAATGAGATGCCGCGAGGTAGCGATACTAATTATCCTATAGGTAGACGCGTAATTCCGTTTGCATTTCGCTTAAATCTTATTACCGTACTG
>NW_013531726.1:2898943-2909927 GCF_000836235.2 Papilio xuthus
GACATCCGCTCTGACGTACACGCATACCCCAGCCCGGGGCAAAAAGGAGTGTTCCAGTTTGTATCCGGGGCAGGATAAGTACGATGTGTCCGCCGGAGAGGATATCTGTGTCTCGGTAAGAAAAAGCAAGGCCGGCTTGGCCGTCCGGAGATGGTAATGAACGGCCTCCAAGTTGGAGTGGAGTCCCCTGATATTGCAGAGGTCCACCGCGTGGGTGGCAGGGGGTGGAAGTGCCTGGCCTCGTTTGCCCCGGCCTCTACAGCGAGCGAGCGGAATGTTGCCCCCCCCAGAATACGCAGGGCGGCCCGCGCGCTTACCCCCAGACTCCAAGCGAGAGTTCAGGCGTAAGCGCGCGGAGGGGGATTCTCCAAAACCAGGGGTTTTGGTACCCCCCTGGGGTACTTTCTCTTTTAATCCCACTGCCATGCTGTATTAAAGGGGGGGGGGGAGGTTGGGCCTCCTTTTAAATGCATCATAAAAAAAATTATGCAAGTAATAGTAGCTTACTACAAGGGAAAAAGAAGTGACGTTAAATACTCACGGTCAGTAAGTTAACACGCCTTGTGGAGGGAGGGCGTTAAGCTTGAATAATTGCGGCAATTTCTTGATGGCGACTGACAAACGTACGGTCTTACAATGCCAACACAGATTTCAAGATAATCCCGCGAACTTTCAGACTTAAGGTTCTTTATAGTACGTTCACTTTAGACAAGAAAAAAGAAAATATTTCACAAGCTTCAAATATTTTACGCCTATGTAATGGCTAAGAATCACGCAACTTTGAAAGAACTTTAAGGAAATTAGAACGAACTTTATAAAGTAACATTTCTGATAAAATCGAATATTAAAATATAAAAATCCATTTTACACCTTAATACAATTAAAAATTGCAATCTTCTTAAGTATGTTGCTAAAAAAATTCACACGTATCCCAAATAAATTTTTAAATCATAAAGAAAATAAACAAGCACGACTTCCAACACATGGTACGTGATACTCATATATTCAGCACAAAGATACTACGTAACATTTTGTTATTTAAATATTTGCAGTTTTCACTTTGAGACAAAAAATATATTTTTAACCTATATATTTCTGAAAACAACTCACTATAATAAATTTATTTCACATTCTTACGCGAAAGTAAATAATATAAACATTTATGCGTTACTCCTCGGAAGCAAATCAGACCAAGTTAATTAAAATATTTTTGGAACTAATTTTCAAACCAAATGTCTTTTTGTGACTGACTTTAGGGCGTTTACTAGTCTACCATTGTGTAACTAAGAAAAAACAAGTAAATTGCATATTTCTTTTTATTAATTTAAAAGCTGATAGATATTTAAATGATAATAACTAAAAGTATAGTTGAATATGAAGACGTCGCATTTTTTAATATTAGCCAGAAAATATATAGGTACTTTGTGTGTAATTGAACGCACAAAACGTAGTGCAGTTTGGAAACAGTTACATGGTGATTACGACTCGCAGTAGATATGCATATTTGGGTTCAACGTAGATGTATAACTCGGTTCACTGGGTTAATGAAATTGGATTCGATGAACGCCACTGCGCTATTTTACATTACGTATGTAAAAATGTTTTTAACAAAAATACTGAATTATAATAGATATAGCACGATAAATAAAAATCTTAAAAATAATAATTGCAAGTTCCAAGTGTTGATGTTCCAAGTGTCCAATTTGTAAGATGGCGTTGCCCTTCTCCTATTTTTTTCGGATTTTGGATTCGAATCTAATTTTATTTTTTCGTAAAACCTCTGTCAACAATACGTAAGATCAAGTTGAGGTGAGTGAACGAGAAGTTTAGATAATTCTGAGCGACTGCCTTCGCTTAAATAACGCCGACTCGTCGACCAACACTGAAAGACTTTGAATAACAGAAGGGTTCTTTTATATGAGAAGGGGTATGAAAAGAAAACCATTTTTTCAAATAACAGGGAGAGGGCTACCTTGAATATAGACGGTCGTGATGTTCAACATCATTAGACTGAAGAAAAAATGTTCAGATTGTTTTTCTATCATAAATGTCTGTCAAACAAACCGACAGTTTATACTCTGTTAAATCTTTGTTATAAAAAGCGTCTTACGACATGAAGCAAACAAACTTTAGAAGTTTCCTTGCGAATGCACATAAAAGAGTAATATGAACAAGTTCCCGTTTCGCTTGTAAATGTTACCATTAATATTCAAAGATAATGTCTAAAACTTTAGCGCACTATCTGAGTATCTGTTTTCGCAGTGTAAGACCGTACGTTTGTCAGTCGCTATCAAGAGTCTGCCGCAATAGTTCAAGTCTAATGCTTTCCCTCCGCAAGATTTGTTAAACCACTCACAGGTTGTGAACATTTAATTTAAAGATAACAGAACTACAATTGTAACGCACGTTTTTTTTTATATTAAACAATTTTTCATAGAATCTACTCTCGGTGGCTGTTTTAACTTATTAAAGATTAAGTAATCACCTCTTTGATGCGTAGTAATATTGTCAAATTTAAATTTCAAATATTATCTAAAATTTAAATATATTTAAGCCTTAGTTTAATTCTATAGCTAAAATGGATTTTATTTTAATATTTATTGCATCGTCGAACAATATAATTTACATTCTTGTTATAATCCCGCGATGCAAAAAATTTCAACGTAGAATATTTTAGCCAAGCGGCTTTGTATCGTGTGAACAGATAAATTAAGTAGGCAAAATAGTCCATAGAAAAGCGGATAAAGTGCTCACATGAAACAAATAGCTGAGGTTTATGCAAATTGGGCTCCTTTGCATTTTACCGGATTAAAATATTGCGAGAATTAGTTCCGCGTCACATATCCGACCAGGGAATCTTTATACTGCTTATTACTGCCTTGGCCATAAGCGTTTAGCCCGTTTGTGTCGTTACAATCTTCTTAGTTTCATACTTTTAAATGTAGAACATAAAAGGCAATTTTAAAGTTATATTTATTTTAGAAAAAAAAGTTATTAGTAAAAACACTACACGTATTATTCAGTGATCATTTGAAGATTTGATATGACTGGTAACTTAACACAAATTAGTACTGAGTTTGACCAAATAAATATGTTTATAAATATACACTTGCCTTGGATATTGCATAACTTCACACACACTTTTAAAATAATCTTCATCCATTGAAAGATATTTGATCTAGTTCGGACCAAGTTTAGACTCGACGCTGTTTCATTCCAATTCGGTCAAACCAACTATACGATTGCCTCGGAGCAAACGTAATCGAATATTATTTCTGTTTCAAAAGCGGAATAAATTCAATGCTCACATAAATTGTTGTTGGCATCTCTGATTGTGTTTAGTTGTATATTCATTTAACAACAATACAAAACATTGTAGATTTATTTAACCAATAAGCCTCGCAATGTAAAACTACCGTCTATCGTAGTAACTTTGCTTGAAATAACTGATTTCACAAATCTCACTAAACCTTAAAAATTCATAAAATATTACTGTTTGTATAGATGGATGGATGGTATGATGAAATTTTCTTTGAAGGTATCTTCAGAACGGCTGCATGGATCTCGCTAAAATTTGGCATAGATGTGGAACATAGTCTGGAAGAACACATAGGCTACTATTTTTTTAAACCGCTTGGACGGGTGACAGATAGTCAGATAATAAAATCTACATAAAGAATGAGAAACAAATCTACAACATTAAGATGCATCGAGTTAGAACAACTATAATTAGTAACAATTTAAAAGTAATAACGCTTGAGTCAGCAACGATACTATTAATACAACTTTGAATACTAAATGAACTTTTTTTTAAATCATTTTTTATATTTCTTTTACCATTCCAACTAAGCTCTAAGCTTGTTTTACGACAATAGTCGAATGGCTTGATTCGAACCCCCAACCTGAAAATCCGTGATTGAAAATCCGTACCCTTAACCATTAGGCTATTTATGAATATGCATTTTGTGTTACAGAATTAATGCACCTCTTTGTTCCCCGTTGTTCTCAAAGTTATTTTTGTATCTATAAATAGAAATAAAATGGACGCTGTGGCCTCTCGTAGTCTAAAGGTTAGATCGTTTACCTTATTTAAAGAGTTAGGATTGAGACAATTCGCAATATTCCAAGAAACTTGTACTAAATGTTATAATGCTTTATTAAATTAGTCATGACTTATGGTTATTAATAATTTATCGTGAGTTTCTGAGACCATAATCTGTATAAAACACATCACTGTCAATATCTTTTCAATAACAAAAACATAGATTACCACATTGTTCTTGATATTTTAATTTATGATTATTAACATCATTTTAAATACAAAAAAAAACAAATAGCAGTTGTAATAAATATAGGAGAGAACGTTGGGTGCAAGCAAGTTTTGCGGTAATTACGCTCCACAATAGGTATTTTCGCCGAATGTCGCTACACATAGCGCTTTTGATTGTGTTAATAAAATTGGATGCAGAGCGAAATCCGATTAATAGCACCGGGACGTGCAATTTTGTGAAAGCTATCAGTTAGTACGCATCTCACGCCGTAAACTGCACTCAATTTAATTGAAAAAAAGTATGTTCGCTCATAAAATATATGCTCATGTTTGTTTATTGTTTTCATTTTTTAATTTGAAGGAAATTTATAGTACTTACGAAGATTCATAATATAATGTCTGTAATGTACAACATGCGGTATTATATAATACTAGCTATGGCCTGATACTCCGCTTGGAATTTTCCGGAAAAACTCAATTAGTAGCCTATGTTTTCTTCCAGATTATGTTCTACAAATATGCCAATTTTCAACGACTTCCGTTAATCCGTTCTGGAAATACCTTCTAACAAACATCTATCCATCCTGTTATCCTTCCATTCTTCCAAACATTTACATTTATAATATTAGTAAGATAACACTACAAACACACACACAAAAAGACACAATGATAAATAATTTTATTCATGAAAATTAAAGTCAACATCTATGTGTTTGTTGACCAAACCATTGAATAGATAACAATGTAAATCTGTGTTTTACTCCTAACAAATAAAAAATAGCCGATATACACTAAAAGTCGTTTGGTTTTCGTTGAATGCTTCGTACTCAATCTACATGCATTACAACTATCTGACATGTTATCAGGTAGTTTAAAGAATTGCTTCTCAGGTTGGTTCTCCTTGGGTCGCGGACGAGAGCGAAGGCGTGCCCGTGGCCTCGTCTCTATGCGTTGGAGGAATAGAGAGGTATAGTGGGTATGCCTCCGTTATGGAGGAGAATCCCACATAACTACCGCGCCCCCCCCCCCGGGCGCGGAGTATGCATAAAGCATTCCTCTCTGGAAAAAAAAGGTTGGTTCTCCTTGTATTGCAATCCAAAATAAATGCATTATTTTTAAATGATTATTCACACCTTTTTTTTTTTTTTTTGAGAAGGGGAATGCGTTACGCATACCGGGTGCCTCGGGGAAAGCCACTCCGGTTATGTGGGACAAGGAGCCTACCCACTAAACCCCCTCTGGTTCCCTCGTCTCACTGTTTACCGGGGTGTGGGCACATGTGAAATACTCTTCGCACACACCGGTCGGTGACTGGTTTTGAGCCTCCACACTAGTGTAGACTCTGCACGCGGAAACCCGTGCGCGCCCTCTCTATCTCTTACTGGGTGGGGACTTCCCCTCATCCCTCACCTGAAACAAACTATGGGGGGAAGGTTTGAGCATATGCTCGCTTTCTCCTCCCAACGCGACGTTGCCGAACAGGGTTTGCGGAGTTCGCCTCCCTAACCCGCTCTGCCTCCTCTTTTCTGGCGATCACAGTTTCGCAAAAGACTTGGATAGCAACCCACGCACGCTCCGACTCCACCATATATTTTACTATTTCAGGCAGCGATAGGTTGCCACCCACTACTTCACTTAGGTCCCGGCGTTCATCCGCCCATGCTGAGCACTCCACCAGCGTGTGCTGCGCACTGTCTTCTAGACAGTTGTCACAGTGGTTGCACGCAGCAGTTGGCTCCCTCCCGATCCGGTGCAGGTAACTCCCGAAACAACCATGACCCGAGAGTACCTGCGACAATCGGAAGGTGAGCTCCCCGTGTTTCCTGTGCAACCACTGCTGCAGCACAGGACGTACCGCCTCGATGGTCATGTGACCAGCCGTCGGTTCGTGAAGTTGGCGCTGCCACTCCACTATGGCAGAACTCCGCTGAGCGGCCCTCTTCTTCGAAATCTCCTCGAGTGAGGGAGGAAAGCCGAGTTCCACGGTCTTATTCAACCGCCACTCGTGGACCGACGTAAGAATTTGCGCCTCTAACGCCCATGGTAAGGAGCTTGCCAAAACACAGGCCGCCTCGTAGGATACCGTGCGGTATCCACGGATGACCCTGATCGCCATCACCCTTTGCGGACGCTGCAACAGGGCGAGGGTTCGGCGATTCAGTGCCCCGCTCCACACCGGTGCCCCATACAGCGCCATAGATTTGACGACGCCTAAAAACAGACGTCGGCACGCCGACTTCGGGCCGTTTAGATTGGGCAGCAAACTACCCAAAGCGGCAGCAGCGCGCAACAATTTAGGCACCAGGAGCTTAAAATGTCCCTCGAATGACCAACGACCGTCGAGGTTGAGCCCCAAATATTTCATTTGGGGCTTGATGTCGATGGCCACACCGCCGACAATGATGCTGCTCCCCGTAGGTGGCCTCTTCCGGGGCCCATAAAAGTATAGGCCCTCAGATTTGTTAAGGGCCACCTCGAGACCCAAGGCACGAATTCGAGCAACAACTTGGGCGACTCCGGCTGTCGCGAGCAGGGCACAATCACGGTGTGTGCTCCCCCGCGCTATCACAAGGGTGTCATCGGCATAACATATTAAATCGACCCCTCGGGGGAGCGCTTGTCGCAGCACCCAATCATAGCCGATGTTCCACAGGAGTGGTCCTAGGACCGAGCCCTGTGGAACACCGCAGGTCACTGTGTGATGACGTAGTGCGTCCCGGCATCTGAACGACACTGTTCTGCCAGACAAATAGTCGGCCACCACGTGACGAATATATTCCGGCACTCGGTGATAGCGAAGCGCCTCTAGGATACAGCTCCAGGGGATGGTGTTAAAGGCGTTGGCGATATCTAAGGACACCGCCAAGACGACCTGGCCCTGGGCCACCGCCTCCTCCGCTATCACCTTTACCCTCTGTATTGCGTGTATGGTCGACCTTCCGGTCCTAAAACCATACTGTCGGTCGTCCAGATCCGGACCGATACCCTCCAGATGTTTGACCAGTCGACCAGCTACGACCCGCTCAAATAATTTAGCTGCCTCATCCAACAGCACAATGGGGCGGTATCCCGCTGGGGATTCCGCCGGACGGCCTTCTTTTCTTAGGAGGACGAGTGTCCCCCTCTTCCATGCCTGTGGAAATCGGCCCTGAAAAAGGCAGGAAGTCATAAGAGCAACCATCCTTTCCTCGAAAAGTTTAGCGGCTAGCACCCATGCACGGCCCGGAATCCCGTCAGGGCCCGGAGCCGTCTTCTTGATGCCTAGCCGCCGAATCGCAGCACAAAATTCCTCGCATGACACGGGCCGGATGTCTTCGCCTGTGTCGCACCTATCAGGCAAGACCCTAAAGGGCGGCGTGTGTTCCTCCCTATG
This sequence comes from Papilio xuthus, assembly GCF_000836235.2. Classification (NCBI taxonomy): domain Eukaryota; kingdom Metazoa; phylum Arthropoda; class Insecta; order Lepidoptera; family Papilionidae; genus Papilio; species Papilio xuthus. The sequence continues at coordinate 2,906,587 of NW_013531726.1, forward strand.
TGGAAACAAAGACCCGACGATCTCTCCCACCAGCTGTGGCCTTAGACTCTCGGTTAGTGGAGGCGTCCACGGTCGGAGTTTCCCCCTAACCGCTAGATATGGACGCCCCCACGGATCCCGATCTAGAGCCTTACTCAGCTCGATCCTCGCGCTCTCTTTGGCGTCGCATATGGCAATGGAAAGGGTGCATCGCGTAACCTTATAGGCGTTGTTCAGCGAGGCCTCGACGTTCTCGTCTCGTTGGCTTCTCCTCCGGTATCGTTGATATCGTCGCCTGGCAGTAACACACGTAGAGCGCAGGACTGCAATTTCGGCCGACCACCAATAGACATGCCGTCTAGGCAGGATTCGGCCTTGGCGGGGCATGGCAGCATCGCATATGCGCGTCATGGAGCGACACAGTTCTTCTGCCCTCTCATCCACGTTTGCATAATCCTCCATGGGTAGCCATGTCTCAACTTGAGCCGCTTCTTTAAAGAGGTCAATGTCCAGGCGTTTTAGAGCCCACCTGGGGTTACTACTGTTGGATACCCTTGGTCCCGGGTGGTTCGGACTGCCAGGCAACGCAGCGATGCTGTAGCGGATGTACCGGTGATCAGAGAGTGTTTCCGCATCCTCTATAACCCTCCAGTCGTGAACACGTCGCGCTATGTTTTGACTGGCAAACGACAGGTCAACTATGGAAGTCCCCTGCGGCCGGACACACGTTGGTCGGGAACCTCTATTAAGGAGACACAAGCCCGCAGACAGAGCCCAATCCTCCAAGACGGCGCCTCTGGCGTTCCTCGCCGGACTTCCCCATGCAGCGTTTTTGGCATTAAAGTCGCCCGCCATAAGCACGGGGTGACGACTTCTGGCGATGAGGGTTCTTATACGGCCGAGGAGACCCTCAAACTCCGCAAGATTCCTACTGGGGGGACAATAGACCGCGATAAACAAGATGTCACCCGCAACTGCAGAAACATAGCCACGACCTTTCCGAATCTCTTTGAGGGGTGTAGAGCCTGAGTACCTAGATACTACTAGGGCAACGCAATCATCCTCATCGCCGGCCCAGTTGTCTCTGACGGGAATAAAGTAGGGCTCCGCAATGATAGCTACATCTATGGACCACTCTGCCATGGTCTGTACGAGGAGATCTTGCGCCCTCGCACAATGATTACTGTTGGCTTGTAAGATTTTCGGAGCCATTTTTTTTGGTGGATGTTGGTTCCGTCTCCATAGCTTCCTCTATCTGTCGCTGCTGCTGTGGGGCAGGATCATGTTTTGCCTGCGACTGTGCAGCGCTCTTCCGGGCAATTTTAGGGACAGGCGCAAAGCAAGCTTTACCGCCCAGCTGATGGTTTGCCGGTTTGTTGGCGGCGGAGCAGATGGAGCATTTCGGCTTGGCGAGACACTCTCTGTACTTATGGCCGTCGCTTCCACACCTGAAGCACTCGAGGCTTCGATCCACGTCGGCACAGCACTGTGCCCTGACGTGTCCTTTCTCGAGACATCTGAAGCATCGCAGAGGCCTGGGCTCCAGAAGCCTGACGGAGGCCAAAACCCACGATATGGTCAATCGACCTAATTCAGCAACGCGTTTGGCCACAGCTATTGGGCACTCCACCCACGCGTGGCCCACTCCATACGTGTCTTTGACCACGCCGCTGCTTTTCAAGCTCTCCTTGGGGCAGTCCCCGGCCTCTGCAACTGCATCCAGGACCTCGGAGATCGATGTCGAGTCGTCCAGTCCAGATATTTTTACTTCGGTCAATTTATTCGGCCTCGAGACTTTAAGCAGGCTCTGGTCGTACAGCTGTGACAGCTTCTTGGCTAGAGTGTCTGCCAATTTGTCGTTCTCGGTGCCCATCAGCTCAAAACGACGCGCACCCGTGGCGCACACACGGAATCTCACGCCGGTCGTTATGCCCAGGTCTTGCAGTTTGATTTTGGCCTTGGCGTCCGCTATTAATGTTTCATAGGTGATCCCTTTGGCAATAGCCTCCGGGGTCAACAAGATGACGACCGCAGCTGACTTCGGCGGGTTTATCTTTTTGGCCACCTTTTCCGCCATTGTGGTGGCCTTCGGTGGGCCTGATTTCGTCTTCTTCTTAGCGCCCTTACGGACCACAACATTCCACGCCATCGGAGCTGTATCTGCTTGTCCCTCAGCTTGTCTCGATGTTGAAGGTTGCGGCTCGACCACGCTCTCCTGCTGAGCCACACTCAGAGCCGGTGTCCTCCTCGACGGCCTTTGAGGTTTTGGGGCCTCTGATTGTATGGCACCTATTGCCTTATTTCGGCTATCTCCTGCCAGCGGGGGCCGGTTCCGCTTTTCGGGTAAGAGGCGGTCTTCAAGTGCCTCGAACCTGGCATTTATCATTGCCCCCACTTGTCTGAGTACTGTTGCCACTAGCTCCTCGTTATCTTTCGGCTGCTGTATAGGTTGTGACCCAAGTGCAGCCTGCTGACTCTGCTGTAGGAGACGCTCCTTCATATCTGCCACCTCTTGGCGAAGTTGCGCGACCTCTGACTGCAGGCGGGCATTATCAGCCTGCAGTCCCTGCGTTTCTTCAGTGGAGCAGCGGCCCTGCAGCGCTACCACCGTCTTGGAAATTTGTGCCGCAGCCTCTTTTAACGCCTTCACGTAACCTCCTTTGATGTTTTTTGAAGTCCCCGCAACTTTCCGAATGATATTAACATTCTCCTCTACTACTTGACTTAGAGAGTTCACCGACTGGAACGACGACGATCCTTCGTTCAACGGGGCCAACTCTGTTAGTCCAAGATTTTCAACCCGCTCACGCGCTGCTTTCGTTGCCTCAACAGTTTGTGCCTTGGCCTCTACAAGCGCGAGCTTCGCCTTCGTCTGGCCGATGTACTGCCCGACCGTGACTGGCTTCCCTCTTCTTTTGCGCGCCGCGGGACTTTCCCGCCTGCTGCTTCCCGACCTTGATCTCGACCCAACGCTAAACATCGAGTCGCTTTCGCCATCTTCCGACTCAACCCTCACATTTTTAAGAGATTTAGTTTTAACCATATAGTTCCCACGAGTAGAGACGATAAACAGGGTCCACCCCCGGGTGACGCTCGTTCCGGGGGTAAGGCTAAGCACTGTGGAGATCGCCTGGTATCCACAGGTTTTTACGACTTGGCTGTCGGGTTTTTATAGAGTTTTCCTTTCTCGCGGGCCGGCTGGTTAAGGCAAGCCCTCCGCTCTAGTGCCTCGACATACCCCATAACGCCGATTCGATGGGGATCGTTGAAGAGAACACTAGTTTACGGTGTGCTAGGGGGTCGGCTGCCTCCCCTAGTTCGGACGGTATCCTCCCCAATTTCCCCCCCCCCCCGACGGCAGG
>NW_013531726.1:2910182-2969755 GCF_000836235.2 Papilio xuthus
ACTGATATTATTTTTATAAAATCAAATTATAACTTAGAAAAGTAATTGTACGATCTAATATTACGAGCAAAGTTGAGAAAGCAATTTACCTTGTAAAGAATTTTTTAATGTTGTGAGCATAATGGCGTTAAAATAATTTAAGAGCTCAATAAAGTTTAACAGCGGGCGATATTGACGCGCGCCGAAGTTAATGTAATCCCGAAGCGCCGATCGAGTCGTCTCGCGTTATACTCTAGTTGACGTTGTCTATGGCTATTGCTGTTTTAGCAGAGCCCAGAACCATTCAGCTTATCTCTCCTTTATGTTATTTAAATTGCAAGCGTACGTTTAACTAGCGTTTTAAAAGTTATTTTCTCAAGATTTGCAATATCTTTCAGAAAATATGACAAGCGTCCTTATTTATGTCCAAATTCAGAAACCTAAGTGAGTGAGACAGACTAAAGTACTTTCTAATTTAAAATACATGCAAGACGGTTAAAGATGTAAACATTAATTGTCGACAGAACAAAGCACCACCGCTTTCTAACTTCGATTTGCAGAAAATCCAATAAATGGATCGCATATCTAGTAAAAGCCCAATGTTAGATTTGTAGTTCAAATAAAATAAATTCACTTAGTTCAAATGTTTGAAAATGGCTAAAGAATTTCTATGCCGGCGGTCTCGATAAATGTTGCATTTAAATCAAGGTACTGGATGAGGGCCAAGCGAGGCCAAGCGAGCGGGCAGAGCGGCCCGGGCGATGCGGCGCTGCCTCGTTTCGTTTGCTGCACTTGTCCACACTCGCTTTCAGGAACAAACAAGCTCGTTCTGTGATCTGAATGCCAACTCCTTCCTAATCCAATCGCTTGTTCAAAATAATTGACACAATTTCCCGCTGACCGTCTTAAACTTCGAAACAATTCGAACGAAATTCTAGAAACAAGTAAGTTTAAAATGTTCTATAACGTTTGTATCTCGCTTTTAGCAATACTGTGGGCTTAATCTATTTTGAATGTAGAGTAACAATTAGTATAAACTTATCTAATGGTCTATCGAATAAAATACTACATTACTTTCATTTTCTGAAGTTACATATTCACTAGCTGTCGCCCGCGACTCCGTCCGCGTGTTTGTTTTAAAAAAAATAGTGGTGGACTACCCTTAACATTGAGGGGGATGAAAAATAGATGTTGGTCGATTCTCAGACCTACTCAATATGCTCACAAAATTTCATGAGAATCGGTCAAGCCGTTTCGGAGGAGTATGGGAACAAAAATTGTGACACGAGAATTCTATATATAAGATTATGAAATTTAAATTTTTAAAAAGAAAATATGCAAAATTACGCTTATTTTATAGTGTATAATCCTCGGTGCTTTTTAAAAATTTCATTCACTCCTTAAGCTCTAAGTAAGTTACATCGTTCAAAGTTATTAATACAGTGTAATCCCAGCGGGGAAAAGATCTCAAAGAATTAAATTATCTTTAGGTGGAAGATGCAAGAATTTTGCTTAAATAAGATCTCAACATTCAAATTAACTACAGCCGCGGGAGTATTTAGGAATAAAATCGAAAGAGAAATATGAAGTCCATTTGCTTTCCGATCTTTTTTATTTTGAATTGAATTTTCTCGGGTTTATCTTTATTTAATTTAATTAAAATTTAAATTGAAATTAAATCAATAGGCTACCTGAAAGTTTGTCTCATAATTTATCCTACTTAACCATCTAAATATTTCGAACAAAACTATTTTTTATAAGTTACCAACTCTTAGCAAATTATTTTTGATCTTTATTCAGAAGCTGCATGTGTGACAGTAAATATATCTAACATAAGATAGAAATAGGTTCCCTTTTTAGACACCGTTCTATAAATATACGTCGTAAATATTTCAAAAGGATATTAAAATAATTTTTATCGTAATCCCGATGTGTAGGAAGATATTTTTATAGAACTAGATATTAATATAGAACCTATTTTTATATTCTTTCATAATAGTACTAAGTAGTATCCCAACCCGGAACGCAAAGCAAAAAAAACATACAAATTTTTTTGCAACGTTTAAAAAATAAAATAACTAAATAGGTTTCAATTGTATATTTATAGTTTATATCAAAAGGCAATATTTCACGCACAGCATTCATCGAAGCAAAGTCGAACATTGAATACAAACAGCTTACTTATTACGTAAAATAATCTAAAAGCTTACAACTGAACAGCCGCCAAAAACCATACATAAATATAGTTTGGCTACAATTCGGTGCCAGTGTGTCTCGCCGTATCATTCTGCGTACAACACTTATATCATAGGTCAATGACATGTTCTACATATTTTACTAAGCAAGTCAGTGCGTACTCTGTTTTTTTTACTATAATAGAGTTAATGAATTGAAACATCGATTAAAATTAATGAACAGATAAGTGCTTTAAACTTGCATTTCATAATAAATAATCAACACTAGCAAGAAAGATATATTTTCTTTTAAAAGGAAAAAAGAAAGACACTTTAAGCTGAGATTTTTCTGTCTTCACTTTGAATGAGGTAGAAAATAATAAACATAAGCCTTAAGTAAATTGCATTACCGCACTTGAGGGAAAGTTGCATTACTCACACTAAATCCAAACAACACAAAACACGCAGTTAGTGTCCGTGACGAGCGTGAATGAATTACGTCACATTTTTCTCGCTAACTCCTCGTCGCCTCCCCAATAAAACATTCATGAATTCAGAATGTTACCACTGAGTATAGTGGAACAGTCGATGCTTTCGATTAAAAAAAAAAGTTCGAATCTTTTAAATATTCAACGGCGATTTTATCGATTTAAAGTACAGGCTTTCCACAAATCCTAAGCGAGTTAAAAGTCGTTAAATTTAATATATTAAAATTAAAAGTTATTAAAATTAATAAAATTAAAAGTCGTTAGTTGCTTAATTAAAGGTCCCTCAGTGTTGCTTGGACGACTACTTTAATTTCCGTAGTCAATGGTGTAATTTAAAAACTATTTATTTTTATTTTTTCTTGATTACATACGACTAAAAGTATCAATGCTAGCATACTATTTTTAAAACATCCGAGTACGTTTCACCGGCGGCGGAAACTCGGCGAAATATGCATGACTTCGAGGTTGGAATGTGAACAATTTCGCAGAAGCCCACCGAGTGAGACATTCGCCGTGATAAGCGCAAAGGCTAATAAATTTGTATGTGGCGAAGTGGCAAATCGGTTAATGGTTGTTTAAACAAATTTCTCCTAGTTAATATGTTTCTAGAATGAAGTAGTATGGAGTTTGCTAATGTTTGTAAATATTTATTGAAAAACACGCAATTCCACTGTATTCTAGGAGAGTATTTAAAAAAATACAAAAGTGACAAATGTACACATAATACATTAAGCCTAGTAAAATATGGATTTTATAAAACTTTGTATTATAATTAAAAACTGTATAATGTGTTTTTAACTTTTTGAATTGAACCCGTTATATGTATAAAATGTAGCGACTTTTACATCGAATTTACGGAATAGTGAAAAATAAAACGATTGAATGCATGAAATATAAAAGATCCGCTTAAGGTAAGCGCTTTAGGCGTAAACATGTTTAGACGTCAGATTTATGTTTTCTGATCCATCTGCCGTAGCGTCGCGCATAATATTGCGGACGGACTCGGAAATAATAAAGGCTGAGAGATAAGGCTTTCGTCTGTTCCAAGACGAAGAAAATTGACCCAGAACAATTTTATTTTTCATTTTCTCGTTCAAATACTCGCGAATACTTAAGACTTACGTTGTGCATATTGAAAGTTGTTGAACTAACGGGAAATATAAATGATTTACTATATATGTAGATTGTATTGATCCAAATAAACTCAAATAACAAAAAATCGTTTTTCAAATCTTAAGCATTTAGAAATATAATTTAATATTTTTATTTTAGGTAAATTGTTTTAATTGGCACCGAATATTTTTATTTATTGTTGGTATATTTTTAAAACATAAGGTTGATACAACCTCGTGCACCGACCCTACGTGAGTGGACACCGAAAACGGGAGTCACTGTGAAACTAATATTAAAACAAAAAATAATGTTATGACGTCTATCGGAAAAATTTAAGAAAACTGTTTAAATAAAAATCAACATTTATAAAAACTCCGTTAAAATTAAAGCCAAACATCTCCCGAAACAAGAAGTACGGAATAATAAAAATAGGTTTTAGCGTAACAACTTTCTTCGGGCAGTGGAGCGGGAAGAGGAACCAATTTCTGGGCCGATGCGGACCATTTTGTTGGAAATAGCTTTCCTTAAATCTGCATTTTCTTGCTGATTTACCAACTTTCACATTGTAACAGAACTTTGCGGATGATGTTTACGAGGTACAGAGTAATTTAAGATTAGTTGCGATGTATATGACGAAGGCATCGGGTTGTTAAATTAAATTTACTCTTCAACTCATCTGGATGTTTTATGTTATAAGAAACACATCAATACATATCTAATTATGATGTTATATAAGTTTACATTCCATTTGCACTACTGTTTCAATGTAAATGGTACAACGAAAAAAAGGCATCCGTGGTCAAAAAATGAGTCTAAACTTTTACTCAGAACAGCGCTAATTGATCGATCTATGAACAGTATCGGTTAAACCACCAACTATCAGTCTCGTTTAACAAAAACTGAAATTAAAATCCAGTCTAACTACTCAGATATATGAGAGACGCGAATAAATCTTACTAATGCTAATAATACTAAATGCGAATGTTTGATAGAAAGTATCTCCAGAACGGCATAACGGATCTCGGTGAAATTTGGCATAAATATAGAACACGGTGAGATAGACTTTTTAGTTTTTTTTTTCTTTAATTATGCGTTTACGGAGCCGTGGGCGACAGTCAAGTATCAATATAGTTTTAGACATTATCCTTTGGCGCGAATGGCGCGCTTTCATTACAGAGTCCAGTGTCAGAATGAGTGATGGGACATAAACGTCGACATTTTAGTAAGGCTAGTGTTGCACCAGTACACCGGCACGGTGTCGGATTTTCTTCCTAACAATAGTCAATAATATAGTTATATCAGAGCGTCTAAAACAGTGTTATAAACAATTTTTAAACCGCACATGAACAATTACGATAATATATTTTACCTATACTTATTTAAATTAGACAATTATATAACCTAACACGTTAACATGAAATTGGAAGGTACGAATTCAATAGCTAATTAAAGTTAACATTTGAAACGTTAGATAATAAACGGCAATCTGTAAAAGGCGAACAAAAGAACAGATTAGAGGGTGTCTCCCTTAACAGGATGTTTTGTCTTGAAAATAATTGGAGGTACGTTATAATTTGCACAATAAATGTTACCGAAGCATATTGAAGGATTAAATTAAAAAAAAATCATATATAAGAAAGCCAATCCTGTTGCCAAATGTAACAACTTGTACTTCAATCTTAAGGAACATCGTTATCCTACATTTTAAGGTCAACAAACTGCGAAACGGTCGAGGCGCGACTATTTGGCGACGCTGGCGACACGCCGACTCTTTAGTACGGCCATTACTTGATCAAAGTTACTTCAAATAATCTCGTCAAAATTCCAACTTATATCATGCTAATATTAATATTATAAATGCGAATGTTTAGATTGATGGGTGTTTGAAGGTATCTCCAATATGGCTCAACAGGTCTTAACGAAATTTGGCACAGATGTAGAACATAGTCTGGAAGAACACATAGGCTACTAATTAAGTTATTTTTTTTATTCCGCGCGGACGAAGTAATGGGGGACAGCTCTATAGTTACATATATTAAAAAAGAAAGAACATTTCGTAGGAAATATTAGTTAATTTTACTTTTTCTATCTTATACTATGATTACTTATACGAAGAGTATAAAAACAATAGACGCGTTAGCTTCTAATATGAACCTACTAAGGCAATTTAATAATTCTTCCCCTGCTATAATGAAACATTATTATTTATATATAACGTGGGTATATATAAACGCGAAGAAATTAAGCATGTAATATGTAAACGGTGTTTATTTACTTATGTAATTAATTGTGTTTTCACCTATGACTAATAAAAGTACATAATAATACTAAGCAGTACCTGATTTTCAAGTGAAGTCATAAGTTCATTATTGAAATAAGTATAATAGTTTAATTATTTTTAGCTAAATAAAAAACTATTTGCTAAATTCGTACTTGATTAAGCAACGGCTCATTCGTAATATTCAAACTAGAATATACACCTTCAAAATAACTAGCTGTCTGACTTCTACATACAGGCACACCATTTTTATATTTGTATAGATAAATAAAGGGGCATCTTTCACACCGAAGGTCAGAATTACCAAATTAACTTATGTGTTAGATGCGAAATGTTGGGACGGGTACAGCCTTATTATATAAAGACGATGTATATACATCTCTTGATGTAATTAATTCATTTACTACCTATATGTACTGCAACATGTACCATGTACCACCGAATCAAAGTCAGGAGTATTCCCATAAGACTAGATTCCTGACACGTCACATTAATTTGCCTCATATCTACTGACACAAGCATTAAATAATTGGAAGCTTCGTAATGATTGCACTTAAATTATTTACTACTTGCACTATTCTAGAGGTCTCAAAGATAGTTACAGAGGTCGTTTAAACTATGTTTGTTCCTTATGCAATGTTTTATAAGAAAATACCTTCAATGAACTGTAAAATTTGAGCAAGCGTAAGTAACAATCCTTCTTACGGTCATATCCGCAAATGATTGTATTATAATTAATATGTTACTAAGATAATATTAATTAGAAATAATAACATTTATATTTCATAGAATAGGTCAAAGCCAGAAATTTAAGAAATGCTTTTCGCAACATTAAATTATACCCGTTTCCAAAGAAAATATTATTCTAGGACAAAATGTGCTGAAGTTATGTCGGGAGCGGTGAGGCGTTCATTATTAATATTTAAATTAAAAAAAATAAAAAAAAATGCACAGAATATTATTATATAATAAAATCTTTTTCATAATTAACAATATAAATTAAACAAAATATCTATCATATTCGTTATAATTATTAATTACATAACTTATAACTTACGCATAACCGGCGAGTCTGTGTGCGTGCCCAATTCCGTAGTCTCTACCTACCCCTCTGGTTTACTTGTAAAAAATACATAAGCCATCCAGTGTTAACTGCTTGATAAATTGCTCTAATACTATACGTTATGTATATATCACTTACCACGAAACATACAAAGGTGCTATTAATTAATTAGTTTAAAACAAAGGTCTTATAAAGTTATAAGACAATGATCCGTCCACGGAAGCGACAACATTTATTCATTTATTCCTTAAATTATGCATATTTGACAGCGACTCGTCTAAAACTGGCTCCGGTTCTTCGGCTAGCCGTCTTTTGTCTTATTTTATTATGCCATTATCCGGGGTCGGGTATACTTGGGAGACGGTATGTCTGCCTGTACCCGGTTTCCTCGCCCTTGTTTATCCGGCTGGGGTAGTTAGCGCGGCGGAGTGGCGCCCCGCGGCAGTGCCTCCGTAGCCCGCCAAGCGATGGCACGCTCGCTCGAAGCTTTCGTAAAAGCTTTCGCGACTTCTCACGCGTCCAGCTACGTACAATATAGGTGAATTACGCGCCTAAACTTCGTTGCACTTTGTTGACAGTTTAAACACGATAAAATGACTCTTTTTATACATTTATACTCTGTAATATTGATAGCGCTGCTGGCAACTTTCTGCATTACGACAGGTGAGTGTTGAATTAAATTAACATTTATTTACAATTTGTTACCAACTGAATAAAAGTTTCAAAAGTAAGAAAATAGATAAGTTCCTATTCTTAAATTATGTACATTTTACCTTAACTACTAACATTGTTTACTTAACAAGTGTCATTGTTATTTAGAATTTTGTTTGCGTAATCAAACATGCATGTATGTATGTATGTACGGTTAGCTTTTTATTTTAATATGATTCTTAAGTTTAGATTTGCATAAAAGTATTCTATAGTATGCTCTAGCTATATCATTGACATTATATTTATATTTTTGATAATTCTACTGTCTCTTGGTCATCTTTTAATTTTTCGCCGATGATGATCGTTTTCAATTATTCTCAAATAAAATTAAAAATTTATGCAAAGGGTAAAAATAATTACCTCGTCTACCGCATCAGATGACGAATGTTTTTATTCGTTTTATAAATACTACCTACGAATGGTAAATAAGAAAATCAAATACACAAACCAATCAACGATTCTAAACGGAAACCGTAATATTCTTTCGAGAGCGAATGATTGTAATATGAAAGACGAATTTCGGAATCACTAAGAACGAGATATATACAGAGGGTTGATAAGAAGTTCTCGTATTTCTTAAAACGTAATTCAGTTAACAAGGGGAAGAATCACAAACAAAACGGACAGGGGTCGCTTCAGTCCGTGACTCATTCACGGATATCCGCAGCCGTCTTGGGATGCGGAGACAGTTATGGATCACCTCCATTACGGTATTAAATAAAATTGGGATTAATCTTACTTATTAAATTAAAGATATTAATTCGGATTAGTGATTTAATTAATCCATTCAAGTAAAATATACAGTTATGTGCTTTAGGGTGGAATAAGTAAGTAAATATCCCACTAATGGTATGACTAGTGTAAAACGTAACCAGGTTCGGCAAGTACAGTCAGCTGCATAAATAAGTAAACATATGCAAAATTTAAGACACTTCTAAGGGCCTTCTGTTACAAAAATAAGTCAACACGTGTTCGTCGATAATATGTATTTATGTTCGGATGGATACGTGCACACATATTTTTTAAACCGAAGGCTTATACGAGTGTCTAAAGTTTTGTAAATGTATGCTTATTTATGCAGCTGACTGTACAAAAACATGTCATTCCTTTCGCACTTTTTTAAAGCACAGAGAGTTATATTTTGTCCAATCGTTTCGGCAGTTGAAACCGGTTACAGTTATCACCAGTAGTTACATAAACAAGTTTTCGAGACAGCGTGTCTTAGTAGTCAAAATTTGATTGTGTTATTTGAGAAATGTCGGAAGATTACAAGAGATCCGAAGGTAATGATGCGGAAAGATATCTAAGATATCTAATAGCACGTCATGATTACGGAACGTCAGTTGACTTGCCACCATTTTATAAGATGAGACCAAATAACCAAGATTAAAACATAAGATAAGATTTATTTTAGTAGTAACACATGTATAACTACCATATGCAGAAACTCATTATTATGTAATATTATTATTTATATGTGTTATTATTAAATTCTTTTAAAAATCTCTTAAGAAATGTACTTACAACCCTATGTTTACAAATGTACATACATACATGTCTAAGTATAGAATATGTAAACCTTTGGCAAGGCTGAATCAGGAAACGAAGCGTACATGAATAAATAATAATCAAAATAAGCCATTTTCTCTTCGCCATCGAGATATGTTCTACTGTGTGTTATATTTAGTAAAAAAATTCTTTCGAAGTAAATATAATTTTTTTGAGGTTCCCTTTATAGTGCTTCTGTAGAACTTTTAAACCATGAGCTACATTATCGAGTGTTAGTAAATAAATATCACCGTAAAGATCTGAAAATAAAATCTTCAAAGTAGACTGACATGAAGAAATTTACATGACCAGGCCCAGATCCACCCGCGGCTGTAACAACCCAGATTATAATATTGTTTAATAACAAAAATATACAATCTTATATAAAATTCTTGAAAATAGCCTATGTTTTCTACCAGACTATATTCTATGTGTATGCCAAATTTCAGCGAAATCCGCTAAGCCGTTCCGGAGATATCATCGAAGAATAAATATTTTAAAGCGATAGGGCGAAAAAGCAGCAAATGGATTACTATATTATTAAAGGTGTTTTAATAAATATGGTCTCTAGGTCTTAATATAACATCACTTATTTTGTCGCAGCATTACCGACTATATTCAAAATAACATTACTAAAAATTTGTTTCGTAACCCACAAACATTGATATAAAGAGAAAACTTTTACATTTTTACGCCGAAAAAGCACTACCATTAAGTAAATATAATTTGATGCGTACATATGCTTATCCTAATACAATTTTGGTTTGAATACTTCTCGATTTCAGTTTTGTGCACATTTTTCTTTTCCTCTTTCTTAATTTTTTGTTTATCTCTTTTTGTCTTTCTTAAGAACTTTTGTCATAAACGTGATTGAAAATCAGACAATTTCTTGTTTCAAATAATGTCAAAAGCCTGATTCTCGTCAAAATCTAATAGAACGTAAGTTACATCAAGGCGCATCGATTGGCAGAACGAATTCGATTGCGTCATCCGCTCCTGAAATTTCGTTCGAGATAAAATTTTTCCACATTCGTTGCAAATTTTCAACGCAAAATTTTTAGAGGAGATATACTTGATGATTTTATTTTGAGTCTATGTCTTACTGTGAGGACCAGAGTAGCAAGTATACTAGTAATAAACTAGTGAGGACGAGATTAAAAAGTTCCATAAGGGGGACCACTTTATTCCATGCCTTCTGCTGTAACTCAGATGAGACAAATTCCAAAAGCAATATCAGTAGATTTGTGAGTTATAATTCAAAAATTGTATATACTTACTTCCGAGTTACATCGATTAGGTCAATACGTTCTCTTCCTGTCAAACATGTCATCCGTTATGGTCGGTGAAAATCGTATACCTATTTTGTCAGTATCAAAATACTTGGCAGCATTAATTTATAATAGGCAATTTGCTGTAGCGTTTTTAATAAAAATGTACAACTGTATTTTTTGCTTATTGATTTTCATTTAATAGAAGATAGTAAATGTTCATTTCGATATTGAATAAGCAACAGTGTGTATACTTTGTGAATAAAGACATTGTAGTTTATTTGTTCCCCGTAGCTCCAGGATACAATAATTCAACGAGTCTCTTTTCTTTAGATTATTTTCTTTCTTACAACTACTGGTATCAAAGTGATGATGTTGTATTCGCAAGATTAAATTTTCTCGACTTTGTTACTTCTTGTTACATTTGAGAAATATTAAATCGATTTCGTTTTATTTCATTTCGTGTGCGCACAAAGAAAACAAAGTTCATCCTACCCTTTCAGATTATTTATTTAACTTACTAATACTAATATTGTAAATGTAAATGTTTAGATGGATGTTGTTTGATAGGTATCTCCAGAACGGCTGAACGGATCTTGATGAAATTTTGCACAGATATAGAACATAGCCTGGAAGAACACATAGGCTACTTGTGAAATCAGCGCTAATTTTGTATATTTAATATGGCGGTTGGTGGTTTATGGTAAAATTTGTAATTCAAATTTTGAATATAGGAACTAATAATAGTGAACCGAATAGCTTGGTTTTGAGACATGTATTGAAGCTGTTAAATAAATTGTTATTGTTCTACCAGCGTACGTCTCTATTTTATAGCTTTTGTATGTTTCTTTGTGTTTATCTTCTTGTAAATTTGATTATAGAAAATACCGTTACTGATTATGTACACTATTTCAATATGATTAGCATTGTTTTGTTATTGTTTTGGCGTTGCCTCCTTTTTTCTATAAACTGTCAAATATTGCATGATAAACTGAAGTAACTTTTAATATTTAATAGATTACCTAGAGATATTGTATAGCCAAAGTATTTAATAGTAGAAGACGGGAAACAAACATTCTGCTCTGTTGATGTTATGTAATCCTGGTACCCATTACCGATGAGGAGAATTTTAGTTCTGTTACTTGGCTTTACGAAGAAAAACAACGAAGGCTTTCTTTGTAATGGATATTTATTTGTAGGCTTTGTCTACGTAATTTTCTGCTAACAATAATAACCTAGAAGAATTTTTATGAATTGGATAAGATTATCTCTCCTGACTAGGTTAATACGGTATAAAGACATAAGCCAGGTAAAGGCTTAGTTTAAGTTGAATACAAAATACCTACAGTAGGTATTCTTTATGATTATTATTACAATGCCTATTCAAAATCGTCTCTTTAACTTTCCAAGTTCTCAATATATTAGATTTGATTTACCTATCTACGTTTTCTCACGTTTCAAAACGAGAACACTTTCGTTAATTTCGATTAAAGGTTGTAAAACTTTTTTAATAAATTAAAGTGTTTTTCTGCGTAAATAATAATTAAAGTTGAATGTTTAGCGACTGTTCTAATTACGAATTTGTATCATCAATAGATTTTATGTTAAATGAAATACGTATATAATCAACATAACGTAACACAGTAAATTATAAGCATATTTTCGTAAACAAATCGTTCTTTTGTAACTAATTTTAATACACTTACAGAAATATTTATGATAGTATTTCAATTCAATGTATTTGTAAGGACTTATGTAAGGAATATTTGAAATTAGTAGCAATTTTTTTAATTTTTAATTTTTACATGATATTTCTTTAATATCTATCATGTTCTTAACTATTTCTGATTAATACGTCTAATCAAAAATGTGTCATAATTTTTGACAAGTATGTAAACAAAAAATATGTTAAGAAAACTACCTTCCACTCGTAACACTACCAAAACATTGTACTTTTTTCAAATAACAAAGCAAATCGATTGTCGTTGATTTATGCTCGCTGCCAATCCTCTTAATGCCAAGTTGGCTATTGAACTAAAAGCGATGTTTGCTTTCTCAATGACCCTATGTCAACGAGGCTTGAGGGGTAGTTAGCACCCGACCCACCCAGTCGCTATAGTTACCATGCTATAAGATTATTTCCGTAGAATCAGAATTGTTAAATAACCATGACATAACTTTCTAATATTTTGCGGTATTTTTCCTCTTTGTGGATTTACAAAATATCAGCATCATGTAGATCGAGAGTCATGTAAACTTGTTTTTTTTTTTTATAATTACTAAACTAGCATTTGCTATTAATCGCACCTGATCTTAATTGGTTAAGTGGTTGAAAGATGGTACGCGGTATAGCTTAGTATTCAGTTTACTCTTGACGGCCACCGCATCATATTTGGATGAAGATTAGTGCTGGCAATGACTGGTTAATATTATGTGCATTTTATCTAAAAATGAATGTACCAAATATAGCAGTACACCAGTTATAGAACTCAGTGGTTCTGACTTATAACTGACTGACTGCAATAAATAACTAATCTTATACCACAGCAGCACATGTCAGCCGCTCGTGATCGCACAGCACCAAAATCGCGTCGCCGGCCAATCGGTCGATTTTGTGACTTAACCAAATACGAGTCCAACGTAAACCTCATTTAAAATCTGAAATAGCGTACACAGTGACAGCGGTAGAACTCGATAAAAATAGCTCCATTGTTTTTCCAACTTCGTTAACCACTTTATAGCTTGCGCAAACATCAGTAATTTAATCGAGTTACATAGGAAAATCTACTAGTTATACATTTTTTTACCGGAGCGTCGATGGCTCAGTGGTCAAGCACTTGACTTGCAATCTGCAGGTCCTGGGTTCGAATCCCGCCATATACAAATGTGTTTTTGATTTCCAATTTACATATGTACATTTATCCGACGTTCTTACGGTGAAGGAAAACATCGTGATGCAACCTGCAAATATCTAAGAAGAAATTCAAAGATATGTGTGAAGTCAACCAACCCGCACTTGGCCAGCGTGGTTGACTATGGCCTAATCACCCTTAACTTAGGGTAGGCTCAGAGCCCCTCGGTGGGGACGTATAGAGAGCTGATGATGATGATACATTTTTTAATATTACAACATAATAATTAGAAAATACCTTTCTGTAATGTCTTTCTATTTTACTATTATATAATATTATAAATGTAAATGTTTGGATAGATGGATGAATGTTTAATTGAAGGTATAACTTCAACATATCAAAAGATCTTGCTGGAATTTAGCATATATCTAGAACATATCCAAAAAGAACACATAGGCTACTTATTAAATTTGTTTTTTTAATTCCTTGCGGACGTAGTCGCGGTTGACAGCTAGTGGCTACATATAACTGTTTTATTTTCAAAATAAAATACTTCCAGTTCAAATAAAGTAAATGATCTGCTATTTTAAACTTTAATCATTAAAGAACCCCTTCCTTGAGAAGCATTAATTGACTCCGTCGTCCCCTCAGTACATTACAAGTATAGGTTTGTGCTGAGTCGAGCAGTATAATAATATGCAGTAACGACTCGCGTTGACAGCCCCTCTTCGCGGCTACGACAGGATTGTTCCATTATCGGCGGAGTGATGAATAGAAAATCTAGTGTACGCTCCATAGATGCGGTTGTTGTACCGAATTAAAAACAGCCGCATGACTTGACGCCCATTGTATTGTGGTAATGAACAGCGTAGGACGCATACATTTTTGTAACTTGATAATGGTATAGGCTTATTTTTTTTAATCAATATCATCATTTAAGTCTAGGCTCTCCTAATTGTAATGCAAAATTTGAATCGTCGTAAGCTTAAATATGTTCTCACTAAGGAACTCGGTGTCTACCCAAGGTAGAGTGATTAGGGCATAGTCGACCACAATGGCCCAGATATTTTGTTTTGTTGACTTCACACGTATCTTTTAATTTCGTCGCGTGTATCTGCACGTTACATCACAACGCTCCACCATCGTTCGGACGTCGAATAAAATGGTTGAATGAATTTCGAAAATCTAAAAACACATGGTATACGGCGAGAATCAAATCTTGATAGATGGTGATCGACCTCTTCGATCCGTCGGAGTCATGTCAGATGAGCATTCTAAATTAATGTTTTTTTAGTCATTAAATTCTAATCATAGAAATCAATAAAAGACACGTGTCAGAGCGAAAGACGATACAGTGTATCTATATATACTTGATAAAGTAAATTACCTATTACATACTAAACTATACAAAAAACTGGGGCGACATAATCTAAAAAGGCAAAGCTTTCATAATTTTTCATTAAGTTTTTATAACGACCATGTAGTTATAAAAGTTTGGAAAATTTCAAATTACCGTACCATAGTGATAATTTGGAAAGAAACTTTCAAGGAAGTTCTTTCTACATCCGTAGTTCGTCGCCGATGATAATTGGAACATTAATTATAGCTCTTAACGAAAACCAATTTATAAGGGGAGATATTTGAAAGTTAGAGGTGGGTAGAGATGGATCGATTACTGATAACTTTAAATAGTGTCTATATTTAGTGGGACTGAAATAGTTTTTTCACATGTTACATACAGATTTATTTAGTGTACACACTATTTTTACAATTGATCCGCTTGCACATTGATTATAATTAAACCTTAATTAAAAAATCAAAAACCCCTGACTGACAGTTTTTTGTACCGATGCAATATTAACCGTTATATTACGGGAGAAGACGAATCGAATGACACCTCATTCGACAAATTCGGTTCGGTCATTTTAGTTTAGGCTGTCAACAAAATGACAACAAATGAACTTACATACGTATACGTTCACATACATAAAATTAAACTTATAGACACGCGAAAATTATTACACTCTTATCAGTCGGGCAATTACTTCGGTTTACATGTCTCGAATTTTAACAAGAATTTTATTTTTATGCCTTATCTGGAATGTTGTAGACATCAATAAAATGTTATGCGAATTGAATCGTTCTTAGCCAGATAAAATAGTGATGCTTTACTCGATGAATATAAAATGCATAAAATTCAACATTTACTATTACGTTTCTTATAAAACTTCACATCAATTTCGTCGTCTTGCAGTCGACAATTATACAATAGAAACTTTTAACAACGTTATAAAGTTTTATATGTCATAATTGCATAGAACTACCGAGAGTTGAACGAACTAATTTGTTTAACTTAATTTTTACGATTTACCAACTACGTTGTAAAGGTCGTCGTTAACAACACTGCAGTAAATTATCATATTCCAAGGGGTTCTAATGTTTTTTTTAGAATTTAATAATTTAAATATAATTTATTTTGTCATAACATGCAAAATTTCCACATAGCTAAGCTCCGCGCTATTTTACACATATTTCGATCAATTCCTAATTAATAAAACATAAGAACACAGTACCAACGTTAGGGTGAAAAATAAATCATTTTTTTCAACTTATCCTATAACCGACAATAAAATCTGTAAAACAATCAAACTACGTTTGTACTACATAGAGCATTATTTTACATAATTGCTTCATTATAACGAGAATTTAGATTATATTTCAATTCGCAGGTCGGGAATTCCCCAATGGGCAGAATGTTGTATCTGTAGAACCTATAGAAGTACCAAATGGTAAGTGGAACGTAGTTCATACATTTCGTTACCAAACAAACGAGCTTGCCTTCGAGGAATCGAAGAATACATAATGCCTCCTATACTGTGAATTCGTGGTATTCCATCGAATCGCCTGATTCGGTAATGTTGTTACGGCTACTGTTACTTAGTAAATAAAAATGTAATAATTTCTCAAATTCCGGCAAAGTCTTTTTTCTACTTTACGGCGCGAACCTTTGAAAATTAGCAAGTATGAATTTAATTTACGAATCGAAAAAAATATTTTTAAATACATCGCTATTAATGTACTGCCTAGTTTCGAAGACATACGAATTAAACTTTTAACGATCCGTCTGTGTAATTAAGAGACTTACTAGACTTGTAATAAACCATTCTACTAGCAATTTGAAACTAAGCTATAATTATTCATCCATTCAACATGATACAGTTGTCTTTTGTCGTACAAAGTTTACTATTAAAACTGACTGGATATAGGTCAGCTATAAATTCGATTTTTGTCTTATCAAATTCATAGTCCTTTTACTAGTATAATCATTTAAGTTGACCAATTTAAATGTTTATATGTTGGAATTTTGTTTATGAAATGCGAAGAACTAGATACAAAGTTACAAATTGACTTTGTACATGCACCGAGAAGGTGAACCACTAAGTTATATAAAACAGCGAATTTACTGGAGTTATTTTAGCGTTGGTTGTTGATACATTATTTTACCGGTGAAAGAGTGATACGGCGACAAACCGCTATTTGTCGTTGGTGGGTCCGACATAAATCACGCACCCCTCGGGCCGGCGCGGCGTCGGCAGACGAGGCGGCACCGACACACTACGGTTACGTTTCTCGGCTAACCCATCAACTTTTTCCATAAAAAAATTTATTGTTAGTAAACATGTTTTGTTCGAGGCAAATGCAGACAGTGAAGTAGTGAATGTTTTATTGCAGAGTCAATGTACCCGAGGTTTACGGAGCCAATACCAAATGTTACGGTCAGAGTTGGCCGGGATGCGCTTCTTGCTTGTGTTGTCGATAACTTGAGAGGATTTAAGGTTAACAATTATTATTAAAACTACTATTATTTAATTGTTAAACTTATAGATTATTCTCTATATTTTTTTATTTTACTAGGTTGCCTGGGTACGAATGGACACGCAAACAATTTTAAGTATTCATCACAATATAATAACACAGAATCCACGAATAAGCCTATCGTATAATGACCACCGATCTTGGTACTTGCATATTAAAAACGTGCAAGAGGTGGATCGTGGATGGTATATGTGTCAGGTGAACACCGACCCTATGCGATCAAGGAAAGGCTATCTGCACGTCGTTGGTAAGAATTTTACATATTATGCGAACTTTCATTCCCTTGTGAAGGATTTTACACTAAATATTTTCTACGCAAAAAAATTATGGACATGAATATTTTGCTGGCAGTACAGAGAAAGATGAGTACTTTTGTATGCATTGATCTTAAGTAAAATCTTAAAAGGAGACCTCCCTATGCTGCAATGAGAAGAATATATTAGACGATTCGTGTTATGAAAAGGCAATACTTAGGATTTAGCTGACTTCGTATATTAGCTTCGGCTTTTGTGTAGATTTATATTGCTGTCTTATTTCCAGTGCCTCCTTCAATCATCGATAATATGACATCAGTGGACACGGTGGTTCGTGAAGGCAGCGACGTAACTTTGGTGTGTCGGGCATCGGGGTATCCTGAACCGTATGTTATGTGGAGGCGTGAAGATGGACAAGACTTTAATTATAACGGGGAATCAGGTATTTAATAACAACATTGTTGCAATTTTGGTAACTTAGTTAAGTATGGAAATATCAAATCAATAGAGTTTGGATTTTTTTTTTCATTCAATGAGTTTACTTCTATATTTTGACTAAATAATATGTTCTCTATGACATCTTAGGGTTGTTCAAACTTTTATGAGTTAGGTGCATAGTTTTTATGTATGTATACGGACTTAACGATCGGCCTGCTTAGTGGAGTTGCTGCCAAACCGCGGCCGAATACATTTTGAAGCGGCATTCCACCTCATTTGGCGGCAGCTCTGCATCCCGTATCGCGTACGCTGCGCTTGGCTCTCGTATCGGATTGTGTAATCACGAAAAGAGGTACTTAAGATCGATTGCTACTGGAGTCTTCATTCGCAAGCATAGCGGCGAATTGAATAGCCACGACAACCTAGTATTCGCAGTACGCTGACTTTGGTATGAGTGCTCTTAGATGGTACCTACATTTTCTAGATTATTTATCCATGATGTATATATTTGAAACAGTTTTCTATGATATAATTGTTAACATAAACCATAATAAAATTGATAGTCGTTTACGTGTTAGTACTAAAAGATGTTTTAATCGCGTCTTATTATCTTCGACAAACTGTGATATATTATGCATATTTTTTACTTATCACTAATTTTTTAATTTACATTTCTCCGGCTTATGCAAAGTAACTATAAATTATAAAACTTGAACTTTGATTAACTTCTTTATCATATGTTGTCAGTGGCGGCCGTAGATGGAGAGACGCTGACGATAACAAAGGTGTCCCGTCTTCATATGGGGGCGTATCTCTGTATAGCGTCTAACGAAGTGCCACCATCTATTAGCAAGCGTATTATGCTTATGGTTCAATGTAAGTAATATCTATGTCTTGTATGTCTTCAGTAATCCTCCAAAATTAACAGACTACTATAATATTAATAACATAATAGATATTAGCGAGATATTGCCGTGTTTACGATAAGACGACTTAATACGTTATCAAGAAACTTATTAATTATTATTGATGCCAAATACTGAGATAGGAAAAGTCATATTGTCAAGAGGTTATCATTGACCTTTTACACGACTTTTGCAGATAAGTTTATAGGTCTGTATGTTATTTTGAATTAGACAGTAAAAAATGCACGAACAGTGTTATTTAAATAGATACTAATAAATAACAGAGTACAATAACAATGCGTAGTGATACATACATACGTAGAGCAAATACTTTAGGAACTGATTGTACTTTCCACAACACGATAACAACTGCCTACGTTTGTTTTCACTCGAATGAAGTCGCTACGCTTTGTAAGATCATATTGTATTATATTACTTGAAAAAGAAATCTTTGTAATTCTATGAATAGAAGCAACAATGAGGTGAAAGCTTTTCATTTCTGCTAAGTCTTCTTTTTGTTCCTGATTTCATTTGTAAGGATTACAAGTTTTATAATAAAATGCTATCGAAAAAATACAATTTAATGATATCGAATTATACCATTATGGAAACACGAATCTTCTTTTACTTTTGTAGATTATTAACATTTTTAAATTAAATCTGTAAATTTCTGTCGAAAGTCATGTATAAAAACATGTTTTTAGCGCGTGTGATTATCTTCGAGATTGAGTTATACTTCTTTTTAAAGCTGTTAGTAAGTCTTAACTTTAGGTTTAGCTGAAGAACATTTATCTTTAACTGTCAGGAATATAAATGAACATGTTTATTACCAGTCCCACCGATGCTGTCGATTCCCAATCAATTGGAGGGCGCGTACATCGGACAAGACGTGACACTGGAGTGCCACACGGAGGCCTACCCCTCCTCCATTAATTATTGGACCACCGACCGCGGCGACATGATAATATCCGGTGAGAATATTGCCATATGTCATAGATAACCCAGAACATTGTATAGATACATATAGATATATGACAAATTACTAACTAAAAACTAACTATATGTTTTACTCAAATATCATTTTTGATGATTCATTTTTTTTATTTTAAAAGTAAGTTACGATATTTTATTTAATTTTAAAATATATATATATATATATATATATATCGAATAAAATTAAAAATGCTACAACTACAACAGCACCGTTATTAGAATATAACTTTAATTTGTTTTTTTTTTACTTTTTGTTACTATATAATATTTGTTCGCGCAAAAACATTTGTGTAAAATGCCACTACCAGCGAGGACCTATAATTGGCTATATGTTTTAACTTTTGTTATACTTAATTTGTAAAAATGGCTGTTGGTCTTCCAATAAAAAAAAATAAAAAAAATATTGGATAAAGGATAAATATTCTGTAATAAGCCCTACAGTACTTATTTTATAAACAAAGTTCTTATTAATTTATCATAGTTCATAAAGCTATCATATTTTAAAAATAAAGGCCATGTTATGATATTGAACACAAATACATTTATCATGTTCAGTAAAATAACATGTGCGCCGTGTCTTCTAGCATCGTACGATTCTATCATTGATTTATGACTAGATAATGAAAATAGTTTCGAAGCAGAGCGAGGGAGCAACACAGAGTACGTAGACTACAATGTGTGTGACTACTCAAGTAGAAAGGGAACATTTTAAAATTGAATACCTATTCTACTTTCAACGACTGAAGTAGACGAGATTGCTAAATAATTCGAATGCTTCAACTTTCTAAGTGATTTTATTAACTACTTAAACCCGTACGTTGCTATGTCGAAGTCAAATTAAGTTTTTTTTTTCCAACAACTAAGTGTACATTTTTATGAGAAAAATCTCACAAATCTTCTTTGGCTTCCTTAATAATATGCCTGCTAAAGTTTCATCAAAATCTAAATAGAGGCTTTGGAACAAATTGGCAACAAACAATGAAAGTTAAATTTTTATTGAATAATGATTATGATTAATTTATAAACAGTATTTTATTAATTAGTTATTTTGTAAATTTAAATGAAGAAAACGTAATATTCGTTTTTGAAAATTTTACCTTACAAATATAAACGTGTATTTTAAAAATTAAATATTGCTATTAGATTATTAAATTACTTATTAGAGAATATTCTCTCAAAATGTATACAAGCTGACAATCATACAGGTTTTATATTTAAGTAGAAATGGAAATTGTAGGTGGCAAGTATGAAGCGTTCCCTGTGGACAGCGGGTATAACAAGTTTATGATGCTCAAGATAAGAAATATTACCAAAGAGGACTTCGGCTTCTACAAGTGTATCGCTAAGAACTCCCTCGGCGAAACTGATGGCATTATTAAACTGGACGGTACTTCTTCATTGCTTATTTATTTTTCTATCTTGTTTATAGTACAAGGTTACAAACGAGCGGCCACCTGAATTCGCTAAAATTGCGAAGAGACCTTTGCATAAGCTGCTATGTTTTTTTTATTTATACAAGAAACGACATCTACATACTCTTGGTCCGTACTCTTTTTTCACATATTCCTTGTGATAAATGACGATAATGATTTTGCAGTATTTATGCTGCTAAGTTAAAAGTTGTGAAATATGATAAGGATATTTATTTTTATAAATTGTTACATTTAAAATATGACCAATGATATACCACTAAATACCAGTAACATATTGTAATTTTTTGCCATGACTACAATGTTAGTAATCCAAACATATCACGTCTTAACTCTAATAATAAATAATTTTCTATGGCTCACTAGAATCCGGACTTATAAAACAGTTTTGTTTATGTTCTATTTTAGATCGTGAGTCACAGAACTCTTTAAGTAATTTTATAAAGTTGCAGCAGACTCTTTTAAATCCTGTTATGAAACTTTAAATTTATTGTTTCAATTACTTATAGAGATAATATTATGGTTCATACAGTTTATTCAAGATTAAATTGAAATTCAAACAATATTTCACTTGTGTATTAATTTTATTTTTACTTCATATTAACTTGCAATTAAAAGATTCAATCGCTAATAAATATTCAATTTAGGTTATGTTTTCTTCATAGTTTTAAGTAGTAAAATAATATTATTTTACAGAAATTCCTGCGCCTCCATCGGCTTTTACGACCACACAAAAATCAATCTTAGACAATCAGACTATAAGGAAAAAAGGTATATCATTATAATTAAATTGCTAATTGCTAGAAAGTAAAACAATTTCAAATTAACTGTAATTAATATAAAATTTATTGAACAGGTCAGCTGCCAAATATTCAAAACAACGACGCGATCACTTCGAATTTTCAAGGCGAAGCTTACGGTGAACAAATAAGAGATTTTGGTAGCGTATTAATTAATAATAAAATATTGAAAAACTTAAAAAATATGAGTTACTTTGTATTGCTTTACTTTAAAAAAATAACTGCATGTAAACTACATTTAATATTGATTTGAATGTTTTACTAAATTTACATTAATTTTAGTATGTATTCTAAAAAAGCAAGTTACAACAATACTTGTAATGTTTTCTTTTCAGATTTCGATGATGAAAATTCAGCATGTACAGCGAAGATAAATACACTTTTATTTAATTTATTAGTATCGTTGATATTGATGCGTTGTTGGTGATTAAAGCCTGCAAATAAAAAATTAGCTGTTTAATTATTACTTATGTTTAATAATTTCCAACAGCTGATCCGACAATAATAGTGACCATTTTAAACTATTTCAATTAAGCGATCAAATCCAACGCTGGATTACAAATGGGAATATGTAAAAACCGCATTGGAACCGAAACACTACATTACAGTGTAGGTTCACATTATTACAGTTGTTATAAAGAGCTTGATTCACTGGACTGGAATAATATAAACTGGGTATAACAGCAGCGATTTGAATAAGTAGTATACAGAGAACATGTTTTAATGACAAATAATTTGAATTAACAGGTTATTTTATATTGGTATCTATCAATATCACGGTTTGTAAAAAGATTTTCATTTATTTTTACACTTAAATTAAGTTCCTACATCATTTTGAAAATGCCATACATGTAACGTATGTTTGTTTTTTAGTAAAATTTAGTAAAGATTTTCGTAAATTTTATTTCAAATAATATATAAGCTAGAAAAGTCTATTGTTTATAATGTAATATGGGTTTGAACACAATATTTTATACTGTACAGCTACAATTTTTTAATTATAATAAAATTTACATATTACTCTATAACTTATGGTTATCACTTACAGAATAAACATTATTTAAATAAAACACCGACATGAATTTTTACGATTCAGCAACTTTGCTATTATATTTTTAAAGTAGGAAAATATTGTTTTTCTTTGTCTCGAATAAAATTATTTATGTTGCCGTTAACATAATTAAATTATTTAAAAATGCTGTAAATGTTAGTCAATTTAGATTGTATCACCTTATAGGTAATAGAACATGTTTGTAAATCATTTACTTGCTAACGAGTAAATCTGCCAAAAGATTGTCTATAAAACAATGCTTAAAACTAACAAAACTGTGTTTTATTTTTGACTGTTTTGCCCGAATTTAATGAGGTTGGATGGGGTGACTACAGTGATAGAGGAAAATCGGAAAAGTACGGATGAATAGTATGAAAGACGATATACGTAAGGATGGAGGATGGAGGAGTAATACAAACTGTGTCGACCGTCTGAAGGAAAGGGCATGTTGATGATGAGTCCTCATTCTCCAATTATTTTTTTTTAATCCAGAAACACTTGTGTGGCCTTTAGAAGAATTTTGCCTTATTTTACAAAAATACGTGACATGAATTCCTGAAAAAAAAAATTAAGGACTAAAATAAATTGTTATGTTGGTTACCTCTCACTGTGAGTGCTTATTGTTGCAAGCCCAAATATTGACCTCTCTAACGAAAAGAGCTACATGTATGTCATTACATATACAGTTTCAAATTAAAAAAAATGTTACTAACATATACTTTCAAAATTATAGAATCTTCTAAAATATTTTTAAGCTAACATTTAAAAACAAATGAAGTTGTACAACGCTAGTCCCAGGATTATATAACTACGTGACCTGACTTAAACTGGACCGCATTTTTAATTAATTTCATTTTAAATTTTCTAGTATCCAAGTATTTAGATGTTATTCTTAACATCAAAAGAGAGAAAATTCTACGGACTTGATTTCTACGGAACGAATTTGATTGGCGCTTAAGAAAAGTATATCTTTATTCAATTTATTACTTTTTAGAAGGCGTTTTTGGTAGTACGAAATGGTGGCAAGGTATGTGATTTTCCTTTATGCGTTAGCGTTAGGTTAGCGTTTTACTAGAAAATAACCTTAATTACCGTTAATAAGTGATGAAGATCAACCGCAGTGCAGTGCCCTTTATCGATTTTTGTATTCGATACTAATGTGGTAAATAATTAACGTGGACATATTACTTTTTTGGATATCATCACTATATCAACACAAATTCACTTTAATTACAGTTCAGTATCTAATGGATCTAATGTAAAGTACGAGATTTTTTAAAAATAGAATGATTTTTTTTTCTGTTAAATAAAGTTCGATAGTGTTTTATTACATAAAAACTTAATTATAATTCGCGTCATGATTATAACGATATCCCGAAATGATAGCAAAAAAATACTGTCGAATTCGAGAAATGTTCAATGAATAAGAAGATTAATAACGTATCGGATGTTGGTACGTACAAGATTGATGTAGTTTTAATTTACGATTCAATTAATAACTATACATTAAATAAACATACGTAAGTGCAATCGATATACATTTAATAATATTGGAGTCTGTGTGTAATTACGAAAAGAACAATCATGTTTCCTACAAAATGTATTTTTGTTACTTATAACAAAAAAAACATTTTGATTTTTTTTTACTATTATCGCTATGATCAAATTTGATTGGTGAGTTATTGCCGTATTTTATGTTAAAAAGTTATAAGAACGAATGAAAAGTCAAGTCAAATTATAATATAATATTAATAAAAATGAGTCTTAAATTAAATTGGTATATAATTAAATGTCTACATTATTAAATAATATATCTATAAGATACTTTATACTTAAAAAATACATAAGGGATAACTATTTTCTATTAAATTATGATTAATATTTTAGATAAATAAATAAACGTAGTCTTCAAATTTAATTGTAATAACAATTTAGTTGAGGCGCGTTGACGTTTTATGCGTTACGGCCTACGGTTTATTGCTAATTCGTAGACAAGGGTCCTTGATTTATTGAAAGTCATGATAACAAACGGCTACATCTCAATTGTTTAGGCATTCTGCTAAGCTATTTAATTTCATATAACACGTATATTAATATTTACTACTATAGAGTATTGGTTGATAGTATTTATATATCCCGTATAAAAGAGTCTTGTTGGTTAATAAAATTATTTCCTTTGTTATCAGTATGGTATATAATACATTATTACTATATTATCAATCTTATATATAAAATTCTCGTGTCACAATCTTTGTTCCCATACTCCTCCGAAACGGCTTGACCGATTCTCATGAAATTTTGTGAGCTCATTGAGTAGGTCTGAGAATCGGCCAACATCTATTTTTCATCCCCCTAAATATTAAGGGTAGTCCACCCCTAAATTTTATTTTTTATTTTTTAGACAAAATTTTTACTTTTTATTTTTATATGATACAACATACAAAAATACATACAATCCTTAATTTTCACCCTTCTACGATCAACCCTTATTTTTTAATAGCCATTTTAGTAATTTAACTAGAAATTACTTGTAAGTTATTTATATGGCAAAACAACGTTTGCCCGGTCAGCTAGTATTATATAAGGCCCTTCGTATAAAAGGAAATTTAAATCTTCGAAACTAATATTGTATACTTATGCAGTGACTTCTGACACTATTATGATATATAATATCGTAGAATTCGAGAAAGTAATAAGTAACTGCTGCAATGCGATAACTACGCTGCGGAAATTATTCCATTGTTCTTCATCTTAAAAGGAGTCTTTTAGTGTCAGTTAGAGATAATTCAAAGTTTTGACGAACAAAACATTAATTGAATGATTTCGAAATGTATCAAGAACAATGAAGAATTTCTGTCATATTTTGTCTTAAAAGTGACAGGTTATTGTGTGAATTAAACCGTTCACATTTATTTAAATTCGGCCCTTTCCGTTTCCCAAGAATATAAGAATTCTTTGGAAACTGTCTTGAATGTAAATATTAATCATAAATTGAATGTAAATTTCATTACATTGCCTTGCGTAAAATGAAATAAAAATAATATTTTTTGATAATCTTACAGACATTACGTTTTTTTAAATAATTAGCTTTAATTAACATAAGCTACTGAAACGTGTTTATAATAAAACCATTTTTATAAAACACATTTCAAAAACTTTTGGAGTGTAAACAAATGTTGTCCGTTGTGCAACTCTATCATTTTGTGCAACAAACATATAAACAGCTTATATGTTAGCATTTTAAGTGTATGATTGTTACAAACATCGATTTAAAAATATCCTGTCCGACATGTTGTGTTCACTACATAGTTTTGAGTTAGGACAGTTCTACAACAATTAGTCTAGACTGTCATAACTTTGACTAAAACTAAGCTGTTCTACTGACAATCTAAATGCAGATTGGGCAAAGCGAATATATTTCATAATTACAGAAAGATTTTTCCGAATAAATATATCAAACATTTAAACTGTAATCATATTTTTCATTTTGTTCATATCTTTTAATATTCTATCTTTATCTCTTCTTCTTCTTCCTCTTCCTCCTCTTCTTCCTCTTCTTCCTCTTCTTCCTCTACTTCCTCTTCTTCCTCTTCTTCCTCTTCTTCCTCTTCTTCCTCTTCTTCCTCTTCTTCCTCTTCTTCCTCTTCTTCCTCTTCTTCTTCTTCTTCTGCGTATTCTTCTGCGTATTCTTCTGCGTATTCTTCTGCGTATTCTTCTGCGTATTCTTCTGCGTATTCTTCTGCGTATTCTTCTGCGTATTCTTCTGCGTATTCTTCTGCTCTTCTGCGTATTCTTCTGCGTATTCTTCTGCGTATTCTTCTGCGTATTCTTCTGCGTATTCTTCTGCGTATTCTTCTGCGTATTCTTCTGCGTATTCTTCTGCGTATTCTTCTTCGTATTCTTCTTCGTATTCTTCTGCGTATTCTTCTTCGTATTCTTCTGCGTATTCTTCTTCGTATTATTATTATTCTTCGTTGGTTGTTGGTCGAAGCTCTTCGCTGCTATTATTATTATTATTATTATACCATATACATTTATTTTTCACATTTCTTATATAATACATTTCATATTAAAAAAAAAAAATTATACAAAACATATTATATTAAAAAGAGACCACCACCGGCTGCGGAATCCCATGACTCAAACAACCAGTGGTCAGGGCTGCAGAGACAGGAACCTTCTCACGATGCGCGCGGTTTCTAGGATTACTGCCTTGTGTATCGGGCCCTTAATCCAACTGTTTAGCGAGAGCTTCTTGAGATGTTGGTCGAAGCTCTTCGCTATCAGTCCATTTACCGATGCGACTATCGGAATAATGGTAGTCGATTTCATACGCCACATGGCGGTAACCTCGTGAGCCAAATCTAGGTATTTTAACACTTTTTCCTTTTCAGCTTTCACGAGATTCTCGTCATGTGGAATAGTGACATCGACTAACATTACACAACTCTCAGACCGGTCTATTATTCTATATCGGGTATTCTATATATTCTATATAGTCTATATCGGGCCTATTGGCAGCAATAGTCCTATCCGTAATAATAGATCTATTCCAGTAGAGCGTGATATCGCTATTTTCCAAAACGGGTGAAGGTTGGTACTGGTAATACGGTACCTCAGCATCCACAAAGGCATATTTAAGGGCAAGTTGCTGGTGGATGATCTTGGCCACTTGGTTGTGCCTATGCAAGTATGCACCGTCCGCAAGCCGAGAACAGCCGGAAACGATATGCCTAATGGACTCACCGGGACGACGACATGCCCGACAAATGTCAATCGTACCATCCTTTAGGATATGTTTTCGGTAGTTGTTCGTTACAATGACTTCGTCCATAATTGCAAAGACAAAACCTTCGGTTTCCCCAAAGAGGTTGCTGAAGCGCAGCCAATTATTATTATTATTATTAATATATAAGAATTGGAATATATTTATAATTGGAATCTCGGAATCGGCTCCAACGATTTTCATAACATTTAGTAAATAGGGGGTTTCGGGGGCGATAAATCAATCTACCTAGGAATCATTTTTAGAAAATGTCATTTTATTCGTGTTTTATCGATAATCAACTTAAACATAAACTTAACTATTTCTATCGGTAAGGTCGAAAAATACTATTCATATTTCATCATTTCATTAGTAATTCGTACTTAAATCGGTCATCCAGGTATTATATCATAAAGTGGCAAACAAGCAAGCGGTCACCTGAATACGCCAAAATAGCGAAGCAATCTTTGCCCATAGATATCCTCAGTAGCAGATGCGTTGCTAGGAAATTAAATTAGGCCTCCACTACCACACTCATCAGTCGCAACGCAAAATTGCTTCCACTTCACGCCTGTCTTCTGTGTGGTCGTGGTATTACATTGGGCGGGCTGGTTGGTAGATTCAAATACAAGACGTATTGTCGCATTCGGACTCGTTAAGTAGGATACTAATGGGGTTACTCGGTGTCGGTTTAGTAAGAATAATCTGCACAAAATTAGCTTTTTAAGTAACCTTTATGCAACGCTGATAAAAACACTGATAAAAACAAACGGTTTAAAGAAGTATTTAGAAAAATTAATTTTTATTAAAACTGCAGTACAGTCGTCACATTTCTTTTAGGTTTGCCATCATTCAATTTCTATCAAACATATGGTGCTGAAGCTTTTCACGCTACTCGTATGATTCCCTTCAATAAAATCGAATCGAATTTGAATTTCAAAAGCGCCTCGCCAAACACAATCTTGTGTCCCACACAAACACGTCATTTTTCGTTTACGTTTTATGACGATACCCAACAAAAGGAACAAAATGATAAATCTTTGCTTCCTTATTCGAAATATTGTAATACTTTTAGTTTATTTTATAGACATAAAAAATGTTATTCAAATTTTAACTAAAATACACAATGTTACAAGAAAAAGTATGGAATATCAATTCTATGCTATTTAAGTTAATATTTATTTTACCTTTGTTTCAACATATACGAAAATAAAAGAAGCCTCTGGTCTTTCAAAGAAATAATGATCTTTATGCTAATAAAGATCATTTTAATAGAATAAAACAAACATAGGTAAGACAAATTAATTAAATAGAATACATGGAAGTAGTAATTAAATAAATAATATCACGTCAAGGGTTTTCATAACAAAACTTAACTGTACGTCTTAATTCACATTACAATTACTTTTAATTTATAGCGGAAATAATACCTTTTTTTGATAATATTAATTCCCAGTGACAACGACATTAAGTATCACTCCACTATTTATCAAAGACATTTATAAATAATCGCATAAGTATGCAAACATAACCTTTAGAAAAGTATAAAATATCTTTATCTCCTACTATCCTAATTCAAACATAGAGAAGTTACTACTGGCTGCAATTATTCAGACGCAAACATAAGTTTTAAGGAGTATTTAACCAAAAAGTCTATAAATCCTTGCTCTGTTTACATTTTTATTCATAACGAATTAATCTTGCCTCGATACTGTAGTATGCGCAACACATTATGATCGAGTGTATGTAATGAAAAATTCATAGAATAAATTTCATGGCATCGTTGTTCCCTTTGCCATACGACCTACTTTCGCGGCTAATGATCCGTGAACCGTGCAGTTTCTAATATGACTTGCCGCATAAAACTTGTCTTAGAAAATAAGTTCCACAAACTTACATTAACATAACACAAAAGCTGCTCGCTTTGTATTGCTATTCGATAATATTAAATAGAAACTTTGTGTCTGGTTTTTCAGGAAAATATTATAGTAATAATGCATATGTATACCCTGTATATGATGGTATGAGCATGCTCACTAATTTACTGTAAAAAAAATCTAAACTTATCTAGACAAACCCGCAATTGGTTTATTGTAATATTACCCTGATTATATAAATAAATATTAATAATTATAAGTAGAATGTATTATAGCAATTATTCTAAAATTTATAATACTTTTAATTAGTTGTCGGCCGCGACTTCGGCCGCGCGGAATTATAAGTTTTTAGTAACCTACGTGTTTTACCAGGCTATGTTCTACATCTATGCCAAATTTCACCGAGATCCACGCAACCGTTCTGGATACCTTCAAACATCCATCCATCTAAACATTCGCATTTATATCAGTAAGAAGTAAGATATATAAGGATTAGGAATATCTGTTCAATATCGAAGTGTGTAAGGTTTTGTGTAATTTTATATTGTAATATTAGATCGAAACATTATTGGCAACATTCTATAGGTATCAGCAACATTGTTCTGGCAAGATATTCATGTTACTGCCAAACACTTAAGGTATTATGTTTAACAAAGTTTATACTGTGGAACTATGTTGATGTAATTAGACCGTTTAATAATAGGCTACCAATTCTCCAAATACTTTATATTATTTTACATAAAAAACAAAACAATGTAAGTTTTTATTACTACGTTTTTTTACATGGAATGTCCATGTTCAAAAAATTTGCCATAACTGTTAAATTGCGGAAAATTTTTAATTTCATACAATTTTATTTTTTATATCAACATTGCAAGGATGCAGTTTTATAAAAAACAAAGATTTTCTATGCATATGTCGAGTAAAAAACTATGTATAAGTTATCCAATTGGAATCCAAGCCAACCAATTACGTTTGAGAGGAGGTGATATGATTGTGCGCCTTTGAAATTCAAATTTTTCGCGTATTTTCGCGTGAAAGCAATTTTACTATATCGCTATTGTATTGCGTAGTAAAATTTTATTACAATTTAAACCGACTGTTATTTTTATACCGTTTTCTTTTAAAGATACTTGTATATATTCGAAGATTATTAAACGCAGAAGTTACAAATTTGAAGTCAAAATTAGAATAAATTTGAATATGTTGGAGTTATATTTTTATAATTTAAAGTTTGAAATTTATGGTCACTTGAATGTAGCGTATGCCTTTTAGAATATGAATCGATGATCTTATCAAAACTTAGTAAAAAGAAAGAGAAAAGTGGGAGATCTATGTAATTATCAACCGGGCACATTATTTTTTAATTTTTAATCGAATTAACACAAATCTTTTTTTGTGTTTTCTTTGCTTAGATTGAACATAAGCTTAGCACTCATTCTTTTGTTTTACAAAAATGTATGTTCATTTATAACTCGTTAATATGAAATAGATTCGTTTCGTAATAAATCGATCTAAAAAATAATATAATAATGTTAAAGACCATTAGTTAAGGAAGT
Source organism: Papilio xuthus (assembly GCF_000836235.2). NCBI lineage: Eukaryota > Metazoa > Arthropoda > Insecta > Lepidoptera > Papilionidae > Papilio > Papilio xuthus. Next base: position 2,941,605 of record NW_013531726.1, read on the forward strand.
TACAATGTTGGGTAATAACTTTAAGTGCAAAAGAATTTTCTATGAGAACTTTAGTGCTGCCAAGACTTGACGACTTGAGAATTTTACTTCGATGTCATCAATCAGTATAAAGTCGCGGTATAAAGTCTCAATACATTTATCAATTTATCTTTCAATGACACATGTCCAAAATAAAACATATTGCTTTTGAAGTGATATATACATTTGTACAAGACACTCAAAGGGCTACTGTAAGGCCTAATTCACAAGGGCGCTTTTATACGCCGCGTCAAAACACGGCTTTCGCGGATCTTGACTGATCACTCTTGTTTTCTTCGCTCAGTGCTGAAAATGCAAGACTGTGCGATAAAAAGCGTCGCGTTCTAGAAGCGTTGCCTGTAAACATATACCTGGAAATGGACTTTTTCTATTTGGACGTGTTTTAACGCGGCGTAAAAAAGCTGCCTTGTGAATGATGTAAAATAACACAATGCTAATAAAATTATTTATAAATTCTATTACTTTTAATAAAATCACAAAGTGAACCCGAGCATAAAGTGAAAATGACATGTTTGGGAAGACTGATAAGATTGTTGGGCGAGGACTTTTTGATATTCAAATTCAATTCAATTTCATTGCAGCGGATTGCAGAAATAGCATGAAAGGATTCCTTTATGTCTCCAGTTCCCTATACTACGGGAAAAGTCGGTTCTAAATATCCGATATCCGGATTAATGTATTTTTAATATGTTCAACAAAGAGCTTGAAAAATTGTACGACTTTATCTTGATCCCAAAAAAAATCTATTATATTATTATCTGCGTCAAACAACAACTTATACCTTATACATTCCTTACCAGATGGTTTATAATCTTACGCCTTTAAATTATTCTTATAAAAAAACGGCTAAACACTCACACTAGTCAAATTCAAGTTCAAGTAGTTTCAAGCCCATCGGGGGCCCTTCATCAGGGTGTGTGGGACTGGTATTATTTCGTCGCTCACTGAGTGACGGGCCGTGTTTATATAAGTTTAATCATACGCATATAAATATGATCTGATTTATTAAAGCTACTTTTATCACAATAATATTTTAAACCGTACAATGTTTCACGTCGTGAATTTCAACTGTTACTGTCAATTTACTCTGTAACGTTTATTTACTATCAGTTCCCGAGAATAAATCATTGTGACCCTCGTCTACTAATTCGCAGAGGACACTGGGTCAAAATGTTAAGCGGCTCTACGGTAACGATTGTGCAATCTTACCACAATTTGCTGCTTTGTTTATTTTGAAAATACCTTTCAAAGCTAGCCACAGTCTTTACTATGAAATAGTATCGCTATGGTGTAACAATGGTACTTTGATGATGCGCACTACATGTCGTTATATGGCAGAACAATTTTAAACCAATTGGAATAAGATACACTGCGATTGTTTGCAAAATTAACGTGTATACAAAATATTTCTTTTACAATAAAAAGCAACTAATGAAATCATGCACAAAACGGTTGTTCGCTTAGAATCCATTAAAGTTAATGAAGCATGCACAATGTTGCCTAGAATATGTGTCTTGAGTATCGCATAAAATTCGCCGTAATGTCGTAACCGGTCAGCATAGCTTTCCTATTTATGTATACTGCATATCGTTCGGTTTAACGCCTGCAATAATCCCACAAGAAACTATCTTGCATAGACAGTTATTAATACTGCTAAAAGATTTGAAGATTTTCATATGAATGTAACTTATACGTACGAGTACACGTTTATTGAATTTAAAGTAACACAAATGCTAAAGATAAATTAGTACTCTTTGAAGTAAATTTCAATAAAAGGTTTACACTTAAAATTAATTATATTGTGTTCATTTTATATTAAAAAAATTATCTAGGATTAAACGATGCAATCAAGCATTCTGACAGTTTATGGTTGGTTCTTTAAATTCTTTAATTATTTTAGTAGTTAAGAAGAATACATTATTTAATATTTTCATTTATATTATGATATAGTATTAAGTTTACTATAATTATATGGATGGAAAACTTTATTTTTTCTAGTTCATTATGACTTTATACAGCGGTTTAGAATAAAAAAACTACGATCAATCGAGAATTTTCCATCACCCCGCCTTAAGCTTTCTTATCAAAGTCGAGTCGACGCCATTACGAGTTAGAACTACCAATGATTACTCACTTACTCTACGCCACGCCGATAAAACGGTTTAATTTTCCTAGCGTCAGCCGTTTAACATGGAATAAAGCCTTTGTTGTATTTGCAAAAAGGTCGCACATTTAATACATTTATGTTAGATAGTAGCAATATGTTATTCATAATGCTTATTACTATATCATTTGGAAATAATAGGAATTTCAGAAAAATTATGAAATTCAACTATTTATGAAAAACTAAATGACAATAATATAATTCTTCGACATAACCTTACTTTTATATAAATATATAAGTATATTGTATATGTTATTCCTACATAGAAACGTTTTTGGAAGAAATGGTCGAATGAGTTTAAATGTTCATGTACCCAAAAGCATTTTAAGCCGTTGATCCTAACTATCGATGTAGCGACATGATCGTTTACTAGGGCAATAAAGTTTTACGAGATAGATTTTCCTCTTTCTAAATTCCTACAGACAAACCTCCTTGTTCTTTTATCTTGCTTTTTGTGTTATAATTTTAGTGGAAATTTTTTTAAGCCTCCATTTAGCTGGCGGTAAATAACATTGTGAAATAATTTAAACATAAACAATTTAATAACCAAAATTAATTTTGTTATAAACCTCTTCTTCTTTAAATAATTTGGTCTTTGACTTTATTATGACTTACTGTAGTATACTGAAGTTTGTGTATAATCGATATGCAGTTTGGGGCTGGTTAATTGCGGTGCTGAGGTCCTTTGATCGTAGCTGTAGACAGAATCGAGCATGTAAAATGCAATTACCAACAGGTATATCCAACGCTGATGAAGCTATGCTTGAGCGAGATTAAATTGTTAATTAGCATCTTAAAAGCCGTAAATATTTTATCTTTTACTTATACATAATATAAAAAGAAACTTATTTGTAGCGTTTCTTAAAATGGACAAATTGTAGTCGCCTTCGCCTAATTAGCTCAGTTTGGGCTCATTTGATTAGCAACAAGCGCGGCATTGCTATGCTACGATGTATGCTACGCTGCTTGCTACGCCGTATGCCATTACGCTATGCTGTATTCTACGCCGTTGTCACACATTTAACCAACCCCAGACTACGCTTTAGAATACGTCATAGGCTTCATTGTAGACTAGGCCGTTTGCTAGGTGACTTGCTATGTCGTAACCTACGGTATTACGCTGTATAACAATTTGATTTATGATCTTAATTCTAAGTTGACGGTATAATTAATGACACATTACGTATCAGTTGTATTTCTCAACGCATCTTTGTACTATATATAAGTATTAAAATAGTTCTGAATTGTTACAATTTCAAAAAATATTGCTCATACAATTTTTTTTCTACATGAAACAATCACCATGATATATTTAAGTAGTACCTTATGACAGATTCTAAGAAACTAATTCTCATACCTGCGGAAACGATGCTTTTAAATTTATGTAACATCCTTAAAGTTTCTTCGGGCAGCAGGTTCGAGGAAACTTTACATAAAATCGGCTTATGCAGTAACGCTGTTAAAGTTACACGATCAATATTCCGAAGCTACCGATTCAGCGAAATATACTTGCATTAAATATTAATAGTATAACATTATTTAACATAATAGATTATAATTAAATTGTACTTAGTGATAATAGTATAAAATATCAAGTAACGTTAGTTTTGTAGAGAATAAGCTGTGACATGACATAATGATGTCAAATGACCACTCCAATATGATGCTAAATCTAAATATATAAAAATCAATTGCTGTTCGGTTGTCTCGCTAAAACTCGAGAACGGCTGAAAAGATTTATCTTACCTTGGTCTTGAAATGTTCGTGGAGGTCTAAAAAAAGGTTAAAAAGGTGAGAAAAATTCAGGGAATTGCCAAGAAAACAATAAAAACAGCTCTTTTGTTTTTCCCATATACACGACACGGCTGAATGGCATAGATGTCGTCTGGAAGGCTAATAATTATGTTTTTTTTTATTACACGCGGACGGAGTCGCGGGTAACAGCTAGTACTAAATAAAAATGTATAATTAGCACATTCATTTCAAAAATATCATAAAACGTTTTCTATCCATCGAAATGAAATATTACAATTCAAGCATAAAATAACTGAGAATGAGTATTGTTAAGCGGTTAATTAAGGTCATTAAAAGGTATTTGGGGGAAGTACCTCGACAACGATTAACGGGAATGTGGAGCGCAAGTGAATAATAGCGCCGGTCTGATGCGTATCAATGTTAATTGTTTAAGGAACAGCTTTCGTGCCTAAAACGATTGCTCCACAATTTTATAATTCACAGCTTAGAGATAACATTAGTTTATTCTTTTGTAACTTCTGCTTAAAAATTGAAGAATAATGTTAAGAGAATTAGACAAATTGTTGTATAATATGTTAGAGTTAGAGTTAAAACGTCCCATAACTTATCTCTCTCTTAAATGTAAACTTAATCTTACCTATATATCTGACTAATATTATAAATACGAATGTTTAGATGGATGGATGGATGTTTGTTTGAAGGTATCTCAAGAACGGGGATCAATGGATCTCTTGGAAGTGTCGCAGGGATGTGGAACGTAGTCTGAAAGAACACATAGGCTACTAATTAAGTTTTTTTACTTCGAAATATAATGACAAAATCTGCAACATTTCCTTAAAGGTGAATTAAAGCTTATATAACTTAGTCTTTGTCGAAGTTGACAAGACTTTTGCGCTTGATTTTGTGCAGTAAGAGCGAACAAAATACCATCCTTTATCACACGGTAGCGACTCTGCATACTCTACTAACTTCACTAATGACACGATGGTTAAAGACGTTGTTAAACAATATATAATTGTGTCAAAGTATCTTATTACTAAGATGAATAAGGTGCTATAATGTTAACAAGTTAGACATTGTTAGACTTAACTTGCAAATAAGATAATATCCATCCATCCATAGACAATAATGCATCTATCGCGTTTTAATAATCTTAAATAGTATCTCACGAGTTTCAATTTATTTTATGTAGATTCTTGTGTTATTTTCCTAAGATAATATACTAACAATAAGAAAATGTTAGTAATAAAATATCTAATTTACTTGGCATTATATTTATAAGTTCCTTTTCGCTTCCCTGCGTTGACTATTATGAGTAATAGGCATGCACATTGCAAGTTCTGATAATTATGAGCATATTTTCTAATTAAAATGCAAATAATGAAGCTCAGTGCAATTAAAAGACCGTTATCTATGTACAGCGTGTACTTTTAAATTGCACATGAAATACTATACAAACTATAAATGGAACGTTGTTTATATAGTATATATACTATGTATATAAACTTATGAAAGAAAATACTTTAGATACTAAATATTAATTAAACTGAATAGTTAATATACTTAGGCATTTATAAGTATGCATATAAATTATTTCACATTATATTTTCTTTATATCTTATTACATTTGTTTTATTCTGAGACTACCCAAGAGACTATTTCAACTTAGTATATTTTTAAGGTTCGTATCAGCCTCGTAGCAAGTCGTGCATTACAACTGCTATTAAGTAAATAGCTGAACATTATTTACATGACTGCTATACAACAATGTAATTAGCAGAAACGCGAAAAAAATATTAGAATCATTTGTTGAGATGTGTATCACTTAAGTATACGGCCAGAGTGATACACACTACCTAAAAAAAATTATATATAATTCTTAATTAACAATTCTCTCAACTCTTTAATTATAATTGAAATCAAACAATGTTAAAATTATGTTATATTCAGCATTGGTGCAATAAAATTCTAAATCTTATTTGAAATATAGTACTTTACCCTACTTACTCTACTTAAATAGAACTTTGCGGTTGCAAAATACAAAAAGAAATAAACTACTATGGTTGAAAAAAAATACTAAGATTGCTCCTAAAAGACTGTGGTAATATAAATGTAGACCTTCCATTTACTCGGTAACAGACACGTGCACATACTTTCATATTATAACCTAATACTAAACAAATTCTCGGCAAAGCTCTTAGAAATAATGAAGAAAAAACATGTCTATTATGAAAAAAATATACTAATAGTGAGTAGTTTTTTGTCAAACAAGAATTTTTAAACAACATAAAATCTATATTAATATTATAAAACGGAAGAGTTTGTTTAAACGCGCTAATCTTAGGAACTACAGGTCCGATTTGAAAAATTCTTTTTTTGTTGGATAGTCCATTTATGGAGGAAGGCTTTAGGCTACAAAACATTACGCTGCAACCAATAGGAGCGAAGCGTCAGTAAGTACTAATTATGATTTTTTTATAGCGCACAGACGGAGTAGCGGGCGACGGCTAATTATCTATAATACTTCATAATAATTCATTCTAATTTAATAAATGCTAAAGTTTAGATGGATGGATGAATGGATAGGTGGATGTTACTACGTATCTCCAAAAGGGCTTAACGGATGTCGTTGAAAATTGTTACTGATGTAGCGAGCAAAAGGTAGTTTAAAAATAATTCTTTAAGAAACATAACTTTAGACATTACCAGAAATCAACTACTTCGAATATGTTCATTGTATGATTAGATTCTGATCTGATAATCGTTTCGATAATAACTTAATGACAATTACCTTAGGCTCCAAATGGCACACGTTCATACGTGTGCCATTTGGAGCCACTGCCTATTGATGACAATAGCTTCGTAAATAGTAAAGCTGTGTCCGTTAAAATACAGTAGTTCTTTCTCTCTTGAAGTTATAATTTTTTTCATTTCACAGTAACATTATCTTTTAAGGTCTTTGGCACAGTATCATCCAGTTCTAAAAAGAGGGAATTATAAGATAAAGTATCGGATATGAGTAAATGTTGTTCCTGACATTGTACTATGTTTTTTTTTCTCGCCCGTTCCTGATTGTAATATAAAACTACAGGGTTCATATAAATACATGTAAATAAAATTTATATTACATTTGAATAGAGCAACTGCAAAATATAAAACTTTTAATTAGCAACGCGCAATAATTACTTCTATTCATTTGGAATGGCTGTAAGAAAGTCACATAAAAATCCAGGCTAATTAGAATGTACTGCACCTTTTTCTCGAAACTACTACATTATTTTTCTTGCCATTTTAAAAAATTATACAAAAAACTTATTAATTTAAATATAATATATTTATTTATAAAAAAATATAATGTAGAGGCAGTTGTTTTTTAGTAAGTCCAATAATTACAGCCACATAAATACTATATCAATTTATTAATACTTTGAGAGCAATTTAAAATTAAAATACAGCTAAATTAAAAGCAATTTTAATACAATTAGCACTCGGCACAGATTGTCTTTGCGGTAACCTGCAAAAGATTTCGTGCAACTGACATGCGGCTACGTCTCACTGTAAGCCAATTAATTTGCACACGTCCGCAAATCAAGTACAATAAAGTCCTTTGTATCCGCAATTTGAGCATACCATTTACATTTTTACACATTTAGATTAATCAAACATATAAAACTAGCTGTCGCCCGCGTCTCAGTCCGTATGGAAAAAAAACTTATCGAAACCGATGTGTTCTGCCGGACTATGTTCTAAAGACTAAGAAGGGAATTTAGCAGAGATGTAGACATCTGTGCCAAATTTCATCATGGTCCGTTCCGGAGATACCTTCAAACAAACACCCATCCTTATATCCATCCATCCATCGATACATTTGCATTTATAATATTAGTAAGAAGTAAGAATGAAATGGTAGGAGATCCTATTCTTTTGCTTACGTTTTGCACATTCCACGCAAACATAATTGGTTGTCCAGAAAGTTCGTGCTTTGCTTTGCAAAGATTTTTGATATGTAGCTTGAGAATAATAGTATCTTATAATAACAAACAGCAGACTAACAATTTCTAGTTCATCCTTTTTCTTTTTTAAAGTCTACAAATAAGAGCGATTTGCACAACCCAAACAATCTTGCTTAATTTGACAAATCTGCTTATAGTAACTAAAGACTAACTTTTAACTTTCAACAAGGAACAAGTTTCTCTTTTAATCATATTGAGCAACAGCGAAATATTTCCATTAAAGTAAGAATTTCGACATAATATAAATTGAGCTTAACATTTTACAAATTAACCAATACTATGGAAATCTAATACGGTTAAAATATTATCCTATTATTGCTTAAGGTATTATTTACTTACGGCAGTTAATTAAGAAAGTTTTGTTGTGAAATCTCAATTCTGTTGCTTAAAATTTTATTCATCATGTTGAATAATATGAAAGTTAAATGAAAGGAACAAAAACAATTTTTGTTATAATCACATTCAACAGTATTCATTGTAAATAATACAAAGCCTTTAATGGAAAACAATGGACATTCTCAACTACGGATTAGGTATAAAAAATATTCGACACACGAGCTATGCCAGTTACGTATACAAAGCGTAGCAATGTAGAACAGAATTCGTAGCGTACAAAAACAATGCGTGTGATGCTACAGCAAACTAATACAGTTCATCTCTTGACCCTCTCAGCATCCTTGTTGCTGTACTGTGCTTCGCAAAGGATTATAGACGAGTGTAGCGTGTGCACAGCCATGAGTGCGGGCGAATGACAAACATACAGATATACAATGTACCCCGTATCATGGGATTTACGTTTTTTTTTGCTCTCTAGAATAAATTTAAAGATTGCCATAGTGTAATTTTATAGCAATACTATTCAATGCAGAAATTCCAAAATCATTTGCGATACACTTTCATAGATTTTTCTTCTTAAGAATACTCGACTCTATTACATTTCTCTAAGTTATGTCCACTTACTGTCAGACTGTGGATAAATAATTTTCTCAGAAAATGTTATTAGGACAATCTCCTAATATTTACGTAATACGTTGCTCACCTAATACTTTCATCGCTTTCTTGTAATAAAATGGAAATAAGAAAAAAAGAGATTTCAGCTAATATCAGTTTTATACGTATTCATACAAAGGTGGCACGTAAAATATCTAGCGTCATTTGTCTGTAACATAAATTGTCTCCATAACGCTTATTACAATATCCTCCGGTAGCCGGCGAGACCTTCGCAACGAGTCCATTATTTCATTAGGTGAAATGGAGCGGCTATGAAATAGAGCAAAGGGAAATAAACGGCCTACTTGAAATGAAGACGTTGTTCATAACCAGCTCGTTAATTCCGTAATTACAAATTGGTAGAGCGAGAAGTGGTAACAGATGTGCCCACTTGACTTGCGAATCACAGCCGTCCGGGCCCCGGGGTACTTGATGATTTTTCAACTCCTTTCTTAATTACGTGAACAAATGTTTTCCGTTCCTTTTTTGTATTTATCTACTATCTTACCGGTATTATAAATACGAATGTTATAATATATGAATGGGTGGATGCAAGATTGTTTAAAGGTATCTCCGGAACGGCTGCTTGGATCTCGCTGAAATTTGACATAGACGTAGAACATATTTTAGAAAATACATAGCCTGCTAACAAGGTTTTTTTTCTACGCGGACGGAGTTGTGGGCAACAGCTAGTATTCAAGTATAATTAAATGATGTTTCCTCGTTCTAACATTACCGAACAAATTTTAAATTTATAGATATGCATACATACATGTAGATAGATTTATTAAACCTTTGGATAAAAATATTGTTTTTAATTACATTTTCATATAAACAGAAAATAAAAACCCTCTTTCCTACCGAAATAGGAATAAAGCCAAATTGATATTAGATTAGGCATATGATTCTAAATTAATCTTTTATTTTTACGGCGCATCGTCCATACGGTAACAATCATGTTTATTTTTAATTTCGTGTTAATCTTCATTCATAAATACCTTTGATGTTGACTTCACCACTTTATTTCAAAATAGGAATAGGAAGTTTTCATTACCTTGTATTATGCGCGTCCCTTAATTCGTAAAATATAGGGAGGCACATCTGCAATATCTGATGTCTATGTGTCACTTCGCGCTTTCGGCGAATTCAGGAGTCCGCTTGTTCATTTGCTACCTTATAATGTAAAAAAACTAACCGTATGTTTGAACCATAAATACTATTTGACCTAAGCAAAGATATGTAATAATACATATTAAATAAATTTTCCCGAATATTTTAGTGTCATTAAAGTACACACAAATCGCTAATAAGCCACATACGACCTGACGATTTTAAACAATTATTACAATACATCGATATTTTAATATTGGGAATTGTAACATATGCTTGTAGAGGTTAGAAAGCTTTCACCTTTTATGTATAATACTTTTAATAAAAGTTCACATAAAATTATACATGTATTTACAAAAATTACAAAACCACGGATATTTTAATTTATCGCTAACATTATAACAAACAAACAATTATAACTAAAATATCGTTGCTGTTGCGAATGAACACGGAACAAAAGATACAATGCAGCACTTCTATTTACACACGTCATCTGCAAACAAACTCCGGAAATACTTAGTTCACATAACCGTAGGATTCCATGCAATCACGTTTGCATTAATACATATTGTCATCTCTTACTTTCTCATTGACATAACAGAGACAACAATATATACTAATGAAAGTGTAACTGTAGGAGAAACCTATTGTAACGTACACTTTAGTATTATAAAAATAAACTTAGTAATTTTTTTTAACTGTTTCAAATATTTATTCGTAATTTTTTCTTCTTCGAAAAAGTCTTTGATAAATTTAATTGGAATGAAACTTGTGAATAAAGACGAATCATCGAAACATCTTAAGAAGTGCGGAAGCTAAAGGTCAGATAAGATAACATTCAAAAATATAGTCGGCGGTGGAGTGGTTCCTTTTTGTAAGAAATAAATCGTCGACAGATTTTTCTTTACTTCAATATAAAAATTGTAAATGTTTATTTCGTAACTACTTATTAGGAAATTATTATGGAAAATAGAGATAAGAGTGTGAAAATTTAAAATATTTAATTATTACAAATTAATTAATTTAAATACTAGCTGTCGACCACGACTCCGTCTGCGCGGAATGAAAAAAAAACTTAATTAGTAGCCTAAGTGTTCTTCCAGGTTATGTTCCACATCTATGTCAAATTTTAGCGAGATCCATGCAGCCGTTCTGGACCTTCAAACAATAATTCATCCATCCATCCATCTAAATATTCGTATTTATAATAAAAGTAAGATATAGCAAGTTTGTCCCAACATAAATCCTGCGAGATGAGGGTTCTTGACTACAACAATATCTGGATGAGCCAATTAATTTCGATCTGGGGATCTGCCCTTAATCTGATGGTCACTCACGCCCAAAACTTGTAATTGAATTTTAGTTATGGAATATTCACTAACTTCCTCATCTCTAACATTACGATATTACGATGCAGTGATTCATGGAACACTGGGGAAGATATTGCGTTACCAACTTGTACGTTTAATAATTTAACAATTCCGACTTGATCACAACTTTATATGATTACTGTATCCGAAGTCGGGGCATGTTTACATTGTGATATATATTTTCGTTATTATTGACAAGATATCCTTACGAAACCTATGTTATAATGTATAATATTTGTGTTATTGATGAAGGAAGAAGTACAATATCATATTTCATTACATTGTTTACTCTTGGCTATCGGGATGTAAAAGGATTGACTCACCGCCAACATCAAATTGGACTTTACGTAGACGTTCCAACCGATCACGTCTATCGTTTATGCGAAATCGATTCGAACGTTTTATGTGACATTTCCGACGAATTTAATAGCTAAGGAGACGACTGGACGCTGAGCAATAAACGCGAATAAGTATTTTTACACATCGACTTATAAACTACATTTCCTGCTAATCGTAAGCGGTAAATATTTGAGTTCACTTGAATTCGTAACTCCTTCATTTTTTTTTTCATTTCAACTCAAATTCATCGAAATTCGACTGATATTTTTTGTTACCAACTGAAGTACAATAGGTTCTATGTAATATTAATAAAATGAAAATTATTTCAAAGCAAAATACACGAAAATAATAAAAAAAAACACAGTTATGTTACACTAATCTGACAACTGCTGTCTTTGTGTAAGTACCTAAGTTTCGGGGCTACGATATTTCAATCCAATAAAATGGCTAGTTTTATAAATAATTCAGTAAGTTGTAACAGGTAAGTGGCACTCGCGTTACGACCACCACGAGGGTCGGCAGAAATCTCCGCACTCGTCGACGTCATAATGTTTTTATTTCACGATGTCATTAAATCTCTAATTGCCTCTAAGTTATATAAAAACTATTATAACTTTTATTTCGCAATATTTTTTATCGCTGCAGACAACATCAAGCAAAGTATAGTAAGAAATAAAAGTTTTTCGTTTTACAAGTCCTTGCAGCTTTGTCTAATCACGCTTATATTTTGTCCATTTGGAATATTATTTGTACAATATGTTTGTGCAAATTATAAATTTAAGGAATGTTTATCTTATGTGCTTTCTGAACAAAGCATCTAGAAGTTTACAGAGGGTGATTTTAATTGATAAGGATGTAGCTATTGTTGTGTATTATTAGTAAACCCAAACATTACCACATAGAAACAGAAATTATCAAAGGACTATTGAAATCGATACTGAGATTCTATCAATCCGATAAATTATTAAGGAAAGGCGACGCGCCCTGTGTCGTGTAACTGTTACGCCTCGAATGTGGAACTCTCCAGAGGGTCCCGAGGTGCTTCCAGAATAGATAAGCTCATAATCAATGCATTAGTTGCTACGTGTATGGAAATAATGTTATTTTTATGATTATATTCTTCTATCTACTTCTACTATGTAGTTTGTGATTTTTTTATTTAACAAAAATGAGCACTTTAATACAGAAAATTTGTAAAACAATAACGAAATAATAATAAATAAGCAAACAAAACATTTTCTTTTACATGTACGTTTAAGCCGTTTCGAAACACAATCAATTTATAATCACAAAAGGAATGTATAGTCGAACCTGAATAAGCGAGAAACCTCTATAAGCGAGAGTGATTGTCCGGTCCCGATGGACGACCTTCATAAGTGAGAAACACGGGTTAGAGAGAAACCTATATGACGAGAAAAATGTACCGGTCGCTTGGACTCTCATTTATTCAGGTTCGAAAAAAGAGACATTCCATGTTTAATCTTGTTTCCATTTTGATGAATGTACTCACAGAGTAAAAATTAACTAGTCGCAATTGATAAAATACGGTATCCGGCTATCGAATTAGTTTGTTGCCAGTCGTCAATCAGAATGAAGTCATTTGAAATACAAATTCGTTCATAAATTTGTGACGGCAACGTTACCTGAATTATGTGACTCGATTTATGATGATTACTGAAACCGAACGCGATTCGAAAATCGATGTATAAACGTTTGTTCGCCTAACGCTCGTCCGTCCGTTCACATAACAGCCGAACCTAATAATAACTGATTTTGAACGATCAACGTTAACGAGTCTGTTCCGAACCAATTTGCATGTCACTATCTACTTGAACGTCCAACTCGGATTTGGTTAAGGGACTTTATAAATTCAGCACACTTATTATGGGACGAGTTAACCGTTTTAATGTTATTCAACTTAGTTCGTATTATCCCATGTGCCGATACGTAATTTAGTGGAAAAGGTTGCGACCCCGCTAGTTTGTATTGCCCCGACAGTGATATAGGGTATTAAGTTCCCTTCCCTTCCTCCCTTAACGCGTAAACAAGACAGAACCTTTCTACGTATCACCCTCACAGAGGTTAATAATTTAAGAGACTAAGCGGGAGTGCTCTCTGTCTATTTTGTGCTCCCTAACTAAGATTGTTTTGTTTCGATTACCTCATCCTTTATTTTTATTGTTTTGTCCATAGACATCAGGTGTTGCCTTTAATTGTATTATTTATTTATACACTAACTTTTGTTATGTCTTTCACTAAATCAATGTAATATGGGTATTATATAGATTTTTAATGGGTTTGGCATAACAAGGGTATTACTAAGATAAAGCGTAAAAAACATCCAGAGGAAATCCTTTATAAGTAAAGTGAGAAGTTAATTTAAATTGCAATAATGAGAAATAACTATATGGCATAAACATAATTAAATCAAAAATGGTGGCCAATAAATGATTATAACCTATAGTGCCATAAATTTTCAACACTAAATAATTTATTGGAGCACATTCTACTTAACACGAGATAATTGCACTTTTGTAATTAGATCATTAATAAATTACAAATATTACAACTGAAAAATATTCAGTATTATTACATCATAACTAGATTGAACTTTTTTATATAAAATTGAGGGTTTTGGAAAGAGGAGCCAATTACTGAGTTTGAGTTTATTTTTTTAAAATGGAGGTATTAAATTCGTTAGTATTATATTTTTCAAATGATCCGAGTCCCATACAATATGGTTAACGAAGCGTAAGCCGATTTGCAAATTCGATAAGTTAGGCGAAATCGCGTGGACACGTCCCAAATAAAGCCCGCTTTGATCCTATTAACGCTTGGATAACGGGTGGGATCTTGTGACAGTGCCACTTTCTGATCCTTGTATGAAGCGAACGAGGGATTTTACTTCTCGCATTGCGTTTTTATGGAATTTGAACAAATGTTTTTCTCATACGAGCTGACAGATGTATCGATTTAAGAGTGTAACTATATAATGTCAAATAATGGAACGACGTTAGATTGATACTATGGATGTTAATGTGGTTATAAAAAAAATATTTTTAAATATGTATAAACAGATTCCGGTATAAATAATAAGTTATTTTATATCAAAATCACATTTTGGAACCGCGACTCCGTACACGCGAATTTTAAAAAAAACTTTATTAGTAGTCTATGTGTTCTTCCAGGCTTTGAGCTACATCCATGCCAAATTGCAGCGAAATCGATAAAGCCCTTCTGGAGATGACTTCTAACAAACTTCCATCCAGTAATGTTTAATATGATAAATCCACACTAAGGACTCCTTTGTTAACCAATTAATGCCTTGCAGCAGTAAAATTATGAACAATGCAGTCAGACAAAATATAAAGTAACATATGGTAGACTTTTTTATATACAACGGTATCTATGCATACATATGATATAGCTATAGTTGAACAAGGATCATATCAAACGTAAATGTTCGTTAATTATTGTCGTGAGTTTTTATTTTAACATATTATGAAGCAACTTTACACGCAATATTACCACGCTATTAAAAGCAAACATTATTCAGAATTAAATAAATCGACGTCATTATACAAAATAATGGTTCCGCTGTGATGGTATGGAGCTGAATGAGTACAAAATAAACTTTAAATTGTATCAAAATTACTTATTTCTTCGAAATGTACGCGATTAATTAATGATTTGTTCACAGTACAGACAATTAATGTTGTTTTATAATTAACACTTTAGTAAATAATGTTTGAAATTCATTCAAGTTTATTGAATGTATTATATGATACAGACAGATATAATGATGTTTATGTACTGTATTATATATACGTTGTTGCAGTAATAACAATATATTATGTTTATATGCATGTATGCGTATGAATGTAGAAGTGAGAAAGGTCAGGACCGTGCCAAATGGAGTTCCGTGGTCTCTGCCTATCCCTCTGGGTTACAGGCTCGAACAATGTTGTTGTAGTTGATGTTATCGTTGTATTATAATTCTTAATATTTTAATAAAAGACTATAAATAGGCAAAATTAATTAAAATACAATAAATTAATTAAAATAAACCACAACGTCAATCATAATGGCTTAATCAACAATATTGTTTTTATAATGCTCTTTTACAACTTTTATTGAAAACAATTTCATAATGGGTACTTTACGCGCTCTTAGGAGACCCCGGCTTTTAACACATCAAAACTATTGTAATTTTACAAGTGCTGTAACCATTGAATTGAGATTAAACAACCCGATACGAAAATCAGACGCCCTCGTCGGCGATTTTATGTGAATAGTTCTTGGTAACTCACGCGAGAGTCGTTAGTACATAATTCCGAATAATAAGTTTATGATAAAGTAATACAAAATATATGCGTGTACCAATATTAAACAGAAATAATTCATAGTTTAATTTTATACGTAAATATAGTCATCTTAGTAATATTATAATTGCGAATGTTTAGATTTTAGACGGATGGATGTTTGAGTAAAAGTATCTTCGGAACTTCTCAAAGATTCTTGCTGAAATTTCCCATAGTTATAGAACACAGTCTGGAAGAACACATAGGCTACTAATTAATTTTTTTTTAATTCCGCGCGGACGTAGTCGCGAGCGACATCTAGTTTCTCCACAAATTGGCGTTTAAGTTATATTTCAAAAATATATCTCGTCTATAATAACAAAGGAAAGAAACCATCTACTCTTCGTGTACTTTATGTTCAGTAAACAAGGAATAGTTACTCAAGATATAAAACAACTGTTTATCCCACAGGACAACATTTCAGCGTATACACACAAGCAACCTTAGAGTAACCTAGGAAGTACGTTAATTCTAGACAAGTCAGTAAACAATTCTGTAGATGGCATACTAAATCTTGAACTTTTAATATTTTAAGTATACTTAAAAACATAAGTGTCGTGACAAATAAACTACGTTAAGTTTTTAATGAAAAGTTAAATTTCATTCATCGCATTTACATGAAAAACTAAAAAAGAAAACTATAACGAACTTACCGACCCTTATATTAGTGGGAAATGTCTATTAAAGAAGCTAATTATATACGAGTCTGTGGTGGCAGCTCATTCCTTATGCATTCAGCGCGCCTTAATGCCTTCATTACCAGTTTAAAGTATTAAGCAAACTTTGAAGCGGTGAGGCGTCTCAGAGATTTGTTTAAGTGGTTGGCGTATTCTCGAAATTGTGTGCCGGAAATCTTTACGCAAAACAATTTCCTTAAAGATTTACTACGACTTATAAGTTAAGAAATCATTCCATTTAATTGAACCAATTCAAAATGTATAACATTATATTTTACAAATAATATCAATGTAGAATATTTTTAAGTTACCGTAGACAATAACAAAAGATTCTTCGAGGGGCTAATAACCCAACCTAGGTTCAATTGAGATGATTAAAAAAATAATATTAAGTAATAATGTCTTCCGATACAAATAATATATTGTTTAAATAATCTACAATCAGATTTAATTATACTTTTTAATCACGATCCTTGTTATAAAGCACATAACATATAGAGTTTATATTAACATTCACTTATGTAATAAATATATAAAAATACTTTATCAATAGTAGTTTTTAAAATACAACATTTTTATATTTAAGACATGTACAGTCTCCTGCTTACAATCGTTCTAAAGATACAGACATTTGTAGAGAAAAATCAGAACAAAGAGCGCCGTGGCCCGTTGAGGGAATTGAGTAATTGAGATGGACATTTTATCAGACACGGACTGTACAAGTCGTACGTTTATTGAATAACGATTTCAACTCAAACATGATTAAATTTATAGTAACTCTAGTACTTACTTTAGAATATGAAGTATTTGATATGCCGCGTATTAAAGTCCACCTCATTTAAAGTTCACTTGCTATTCCACGTCCAGCCAAGTCCTCCTTAACACGGGCTGAAGTCTGAACTCAGGACTGCAACTGCAAACAAAATTATGTAAGTTTAACAATCTTTAATCATTGAACGTTATAGGACATACAATTAACCAATGAAAAGATAAATGTAACATATTTTATCAAGTTCGATTTCAATTAAATTACTGTTTATTCAATTAAAACAAATTTAATTTCATAGCGAACAATACCAAAATCGGTGAAGCTAATTGAACATCGAGCTTCGCGTGTACCTGCAGATTAATGCGACGTGCGATAATGCTAGTTTCACACTAGGACAGTGAGGCAGACCAGTTGTATAGAACAGTACTACTATTGCTCGAACACACACGCCGAGCTTTGACACTAAGGTGTGCGTTTAAATATTAGGAATACTGGACTGTCTACTGTTCTGAATCTCTGTGTTGTCCTCGTGTGAACTCACCATAACAAACGGTAATGCGATATTTATTTTAAATGAACACCATTCGCCGTGTTCCCTGCACTCTTAAATTACAATAATGAGGAACAACGATCTCAATACATATTTATCAGCGGGCTCTGTAACGATTCAGTTAATTGGTGTGTTAACTTTAATGACACCTAAATGTACGTAAAGAATTGACTTACAAAGGGGAGAATTCTTCCCCGCTGCCCCATGCAATTTGACAGAGGTAATGGCTTTATATTAGAGCCATGATTATGACCTTCATTAGAAGATCAAGAGATTCATACAAGAACGTGACCGTTATAAACGACGAGGGTGTTTTGTGAATCACCAAATTACCACTGATATGATAAAATACTATTTTCAAGAATTCAGGAGGACGAAGGCACGCCTAGTTAATTTTTTATAACGTATGAAGAATGAAAACTCCCCTGTCAGTACGTAAGGAAAGTCACAGCAGGTTCAAAGAAAGGAAATAAACAGTATCAGTGTCAGGGCAGGCCGTTGGACAGTCTGCATATCACAAGAACTCACATAACCCTGTTAAGCTTCACCCACCCCCCACAGGTGTGATAAAAATGGGGCGTAGTAGAAATCTTGCCCAGGGCACTGCAAATGAATCTATACCGATTGACTCGCTTATTTTTACGTTCTCTTTGTCTATAAAACATCTATGTTTAAATGAAGGTAATTTTTGCAAATCGTTTTTTTTTAATGTGAAACAGACTACATTTTTGTACATATGTTTCTACAGTGAAAACTCGCGGTTACGTAATCATTTCCAAAAAAAAATTAAGGTTTAAAAACTGGAAACTAGACTTCAATGATACAACCGGGTCCACACTCGAATTTAATTCGGATAAATTGAGCAAAGCCGCTTTATAATAGATTTAGCCGGCTTTGCGACGACGTTATATTGGGATTTTGACCATACCAGACCGCCACCGTTGACAATTAGTCAATATTTCTGCTGCAAACGAACATGTAGTTTTATGTAATCAATCGATATAAAGTATAATTGCTTATGTAATTGAAATATCAGTGACATATTTATTGATAATCAAAGATTTTATGTCACAAATGTGACGCATAAACGCCAAATAATGTGATAATATTGAAAGGTGCAAAATCAAATGTAAGCAATTATATTTATTAGAAGGCAATTAATTTTTATTTAATTTATTTACTCTTGTATACTTTATTGTAATCGTTTGTGTGTAACATGTTTTAACATTATTACAACGCCGAAACATAAAACAAAAAGCATGAAAAAATACCAAGCCTTTTCTTTCTACGTTGCAATTTGCAAAGTAATATATTTTTCCTTATATTTTTCTCCGTGTAAAAAAACAATCGTGTTGTGTTCTGTTTTCTTTTATATTTTTGACGTTATACAGAGTATTATTTGGTAGATCATATTACCGACATAGATTGGACCTTCCAGTGGCATGTAAAAAGGGAACAACATCTATAACACGCGAATTTACACACGTTATTGAAGTTAAAAATAAAAAAAAATATTGCAACTTATTGGATTTGAACTCCTGCCTCATATACCTTATTCAAGTTAACAGCGTAGGTGTATATCTTATCTTACAAATATTATAAATGTGAATGTTTAGATGGTTGTTTGTTTGAAAGTATCTCCAGAACTGTTGAACGGATCTCGATGAACTTTGGCATAGGCTACTAATTACGTTTTTTTTAATTCCGCGTGGACGGAGTTGCGGGGGTACAGCTAGTAGAGAACAAAATTAAAAATAGAAGCTTCCTTGAATCCGAGACAGTAAAAGTTATCTTATTTATTTTTCAAAAGATAAACGCAAAACGTGATAAGAAAATATACGCATTCCATAACATTAGAAATGTCTTCTTGGCAGAAAGAACGCATATATCTTAACAAGTAACACAAAAAGTGACTACTTACGAACTTGGTTTTCGGCGCGCCCCGTGTAATTTATGTATGACAGCGCAAATGCCAATTTATTGCTGAGTAATGTTCGGAGATCTGCGAATGGGCTAGCCGAGTAACAAGAGAAATGGTTCCAAGCCCGCGGCTGCTAAATCTATTTATAATTTATTCATCGAGCAATACAAAACCGAATTATTATCGTTGAAATTGTTTCCAATTTCCAAACCACGTACTGGCCATTGAAATGATAGAAAATATTTTAAATTATAAATTCTTACCTTGAAATTATTTCATCTAGTTATTTAGTATACGGACGTGAGATTCCATTGCTTCATAAATGATTCCCATCGACTGTGTTGCCTCAGGTTTAAGTTCACAAGCTCACTCTTGCAGTATGCGTCAAAGGTATCATCACAGATTGTTTACACTGCAAATGCATAAATTAACAATAAGCTTGACAGGAAGTCATTGACAGGAAGTCATTGACAGGAAGTCATTGACAGGAAGTCATTGACAGGAAGTCATTGACTACAGAGTTTGAAAATCAAAATCGTTCATTACACATTTTACTAACTTGCTATTGACTATATTGTGTAATTTATACAAAATTACATAACTTATAAATGAAACGGAAAAATCCTGTGAATCGACTAAAATTACATATATCTATACAGATAAAATATAGATTTATTAAATATATATTTCTAAAAATACAAATTAAACAATTAAATTATTCTATTGGTTGAAACTTAATATTATAGCAATAAACTCAAACTTTATCTCGAAAAATTGGTAAAATTAAAAAAATGTAAGTTAAAAAATATCAAACCATTCTCCGGGTCTTTGATATTTTAATCTTTGATACAAGTAAGGTATTACTTGTATCTTTACTAACATTTGGACGTTAAATTAGCGAATATAAAAAACGTTTTCAGAATTTATTAAAAGAAAAAAAGATTTATCATAATCAGATTATAAATAAAGTTACTGAGAAACTGAATCATTTATCTAAAAACGAAGCGTTCTCTAAAACGATAATTACGTTGATAATTACTCCCTTTGTTTTTTCCAAGTCAATATTTCATTTGTAAATGAAAAGCTGTCAGAAAATTCTTGTTAAAAGGGCTATTACACAAATAGCGTTTTAATATTTAAAAAGATCGTTGAAAGAACAGAGAATGAAAGCCGTTGTGAAAAGAAGCGAAATTTTCGCTAACGTTCCGATGGAGTTCGTCACAATAAAGAAATGCTCGCTAATTAATTAAGGACCGTCGTGTTTCTCTCGTGTGGGTGTGGCCTTTCTTTCTGTTTGTTCGCAGAGGGAAAGAAAGTTAGATTAAATGCGGCTCATTGTCCTGCCGTTGTAATACAGTCAGCAATGATAGCGTGAGCAAGCGACCGGGAACAATTGCTTTCATGTTCACGTAGAAATATCCAACTCTAAAGGATTTTCTGGCACGTACGTAATAAATTAAGTTATACTACCTTTAATTTAATTGATAAACAATAATTAATAAATAATACCAATATCCAAAGCATAAAGAATGTCTAAAATTACTCTAGCTTCAGATTATACAATACATATGTGAACATTATATTCTGACTTATTGGTCTGTTTTGCTATCTTAACAAAAACATGTTTCAGAACGCCGAGATATCAAACATGAAACATAAACCAATATGTGGCTACCCATGCTTAAAATATTGTATATTGTCATAAATCAATTGGGACTCGAATGCGAATGAATTGATAGAAAAATAATTCATTAGGTTTCACAATGAAAAATAAAACGACAAATAGGAGTTCGAATGGAATTTTATGGAAATTTTAATTGACTTTTCGGAATAAACAGCGTTACATTTCGTTTACTGACCGGGACAAAACCGAGTTCGCATCGTTGGACAAAATTGCCCATCCTTGCATCATTTGATGGAGGTGAAGTAAAATTGTGGAAAAGCAATTTATAATCGGCCATTGCTTCAAAGGGCAGGATCGCGAGAAATGCTTGAGTGGACGATTAAAATTTGAAACTTCATTTTGTTGGATAAATTGCTTCTTGACTTTTGCTATCTACAAAATAAATAAGTAACGGGTCCTTAATCTGCGACCGCAAATACACTTCGAGATAAGACGACTTATTCAAGAGTTGCTTGCATTTTCAACTATAATTTACTCTATTTTAGTATTTTTGCTAATCATTGAAAATAATATATTTACATTTTGTTTTCATATTATATCAAAGTTAAAAAGAACTTAATTTAAGTTAATGTAAATTACACAAATAAATAACTTAGAAAGATAGAAAGGACATAGTTTCTTTTACAATACCAAGTATATTATATAAAGTAGTGTCTGTTTTATTTAGAAGTATATGCTGACTGGGACTGTCGTTAAGGGCCCTTATTGCATCTCAATACGATTGGGCCCACATACGTAAGTATAGTGCGGGTCAGATAGTAAAGGACAGTCAATTAACCCATACCCTCACATATTGCCTCATATGGTACTGACTACCTTCTGTGATATTACAAATTTGTGACACTCCCGTATAGATGATATAATATTATGACTAAAATATTAAAGTAAAAATTCATGTCAATATTTTGAAGTTTTATTTTTAACTATTCTGTGTATATAACTATGGTACAAATAGAGCATTTACTCTACGCATTATACAAATGGCATGTTTATGATGTCTTGTTTTTTTAAAAATCCACTTACAAAATAATGAAAGCTATAGTGAGAAAAAAGCTGTTGAAAAGCTTATTATCACACTTTATGAAATTTCTACTATACAATTTATCTTAACAACAAAGTCAATTGACAGCTAGATGGCTTATTAATTTGCGTTAAGTAATTGAACGAAATAGCACTTTGTTTGAAATATTTGTAATGCTGTTAAGTTTTTGTAAACGATGAATATTAAATAATAATTTTCTATTACAGCCAAACCACTGTAAAATACCAAAATGATAGCTCAACTTCGTCCTTATCCCACGTGTTAACCTAAATGTTAACTAATACACTAAACCATTATCGTGTGCTACTCTTTTATAAAACTAGACAGAGTAAGCCTCAAACATGTATTAAGTCCTTTGAAGGCTTCAAGGGTTCAAATTCCTTGTATTCAAAGTGTAAATATATTAAAGGTCATTTTTCGGTAAGGCAAGGTTGTTTAATGTGGCTTTTCTTAAAACCCGTTAGGGACTATAAATTATTAATATTTTTGTAAATGTTAATGTACGGCAAAGCGCACGGCTTTGACTTTAATTAAAAGCAATTAAAAATATCCGTGAGATATTAACAAAATAATAATACTTAAAAAAATAATCGATTAATCGTAATCGATATATTCGATTAAGAGAAAACCACTATCCACTGTTTGCAAAAGTTTTAAATTAATGACAACACTTCGTTACGTGCCAGTATCAAATCAATAAACGGTTCATTTAAAAACAGTTCCATCGCTCCACCAGTTATTT
This sequence comes from Papilio xuthus, assembly GCF_000836235.2. Classification (NCBI taxonomy): domain Eukaryota; kingdom Metazoa; phylum Arthropoda; class Insecta; order Lepidoptera; family Papilionidae; genus Papilio; species Papilio xuthus. The sequence goes on from NW_013531726.1 coordinate 2,965,131, forward strand.
TCCGTACATCGGTGCAATGAGTGCGGCCTTTGAAGTGCAATCGATCACTGAATAATCGACGCTGAATGCTGTTCAATTTTGAGGAACAAAAATATTACAAAATCCCAACACACGTTTTATATAAAATGGGTACATTACGTGGGAGCACGTGTTGAAAGTTATCAGCTTAGACAAAACAAGTAAAGATAAATTCTCGTTCTTACGCATTAAGGGAAACAATATAAAATTACGATATCTGTCCATTAAGCTTACAAGACCAAATGTACAAAAACGCTACACGCCTTCTTAGAAAAAAAAGAGGAGAAAACGAAAAAAGTACGACACACGAGGGGTAAAGGTCACCTTTTAGCACCTTCCGCTTATCACGAAATCTTGTCTCTTTGAAGATCCCACCATGCAGATTATAAAGTATATATACAAAGGCTTATGTTACCAAAGGGTATACATTGCTGAGAGCTTTCGTGTCAGTATTTGTTGTCACCTGTCGCATCAAGAGCTACTTCCATGAGTGACACAGTGTCACTCTGTGTACATGCGGCTGAGATTAATGACGGATTTACATTTCAGCATTAGCTTGCATATGTAGCTTGTAGCTTGAAGCGCGACGTGCTTGTGAGCTAGTGACTGCTGTCATTGACGGATGCGGCCGCGCCGTGGTCGTTACGCCGGCGGACGCTCCATCAATACTCTTACGCTTTTAACGAGCTCAGACGCTCCGGAATCGTTAGTTTTATTTGCCGAAACTGCAGCAAATGAATCGTTCCGTTGGTAACCCGATTGCGAATAAATGGAGCGCTGTGTCGCTGATGGTCTACGGATTTATCGATGTAACTTATTGATAATTTAACTTAAGAATAAATGTGACTGTTGTAAGAAATTTCTGTACTGTTCATATATAGTGAAATCAAACTTATACTGTTTGTTAAATACCATAATTTCATATTAAACATATTTTAACAACACAATATTAATTTTACTATTATATTTAAATAAAAATATTATTGACTTATGTGCGTTAACCACCGGAGTACCTTTTTTTATTCGTTTAATATTATAACAAAATGAAATTCTGACAAATTACATTAAATGTGTTTTTGTATGTAACCAATAAGCTCAAAAACTATTGGACCGATTACTATCATATCAATAATTATTATACTAATCAATAAGTAACATGGCCTATATTTATCAATATCATATAATCATAATATCTACAAAAATATATTTTGCAATATCAACTCTTCTTTCCATTTCAACTTATTATGTCCGTTACATAACAGGCCAATATGAAAGTTTAGGTCATATTCTACTTTCTTAGGCTCCGAGGTGTAATCAGTGAAGGCCCTATCTTTTCTCATTTACTTGTATTTACGTGACGAGAGTACACAAGCGCTGCCAGACAAATAAAAATTACCTTTCACTTACATAACTTGCTATAAGACTATATTAATTTGACGTAGAAGGATTTTCGATATTATAAGTCGCCACAATTTGAAATTCTATTAAACTGAAAGTATTAAAATAATAAGTTCTTCCGGACTATGTTCTATATCTATACCAAATTTCATCAAGATCCGTGGAGCTGTTCCGGAGATACCTTCAAAGAAACATCGATCCATCAATGTAAACATTTGCAACTATAACAATATATTTTGTTTACAATGTATACTAAGTAAGATTACAATAAACATAAAAAAGAATGTAAAATAATGAGCTATGGAATTTTGTTATTTAATAACAATAATACAATAATCGAACCAATTTATTAATTCTTCAACCATTAATGTTGACCTGTAAATGAAGTGGCGTAAAAAATCTATGAAATCATAGGAGTTTAGTCACTACGCTTATGCAATGCAATGTCATAGAGATTCGTTCATAGCACTCGCTACCTGTTAGTCAAGATGGTTGTGAGAAAAGTCGCGGCAATTTTCAAGATGGCGGAACAATTCTATATAGTAGACTTGTAGTCTATGCATGTAAACCGAATAGATGACTCGCGTTGCCGATTTAATGTTGTGCAGCGAGCGCGCTACCTTACAATATTACTTTTGAATATTTATGTACGTTACCCTATGTACGAAGGGCCTAACGCTGAGTACAGAGTACGTATAGAGTTTAAAAATTTAAATCGTATTTTGTAGTACAAGTAAATAAGAGTTAGGATAAACATCGGAGGCGTGTTGTCGACGCAGGGCCGCGCTCTGCTTGTGTACCCTAGTGATGATGTATTGCGACGGCCCGAGCCGAGAGAATACCACTTTCCAAGAATAAGGAAAAATAATTCTCCTATAACTAACAGGAAACTTTAATATATTTTAGTATACTATTCATTTTATAATTTCTTTGTTAACACTAGAATACGGAGTAATTATATTATATTATAATAGTAATTATATTTCATCAATGAAAAAAAAAGTATGACCATAAGTCAAACTAAATTATGATAGCTCACTAAAGCCCTATCAATGTCTTAAAAGTCTTGCAAGATGTTTGTCGTACTATAACAAATATTCTAGTCGCACTAATAAAGCAATCTTGACGTCATATTCAGTCAGAGTTAAGTATTCATCAATGCTTTTCTTTTATTAACAAAAATCATAGATATAAAATAGCGCGCTGGTCTACAAGTAAATTAATACTACATTGTAACGATTTATCAACGTCAACGAAGATCCAACAACGGTGAAATTAAAAAAATATGATTTTACCACAGGAAAGAAAGCATTACATGCCATATAGTATTTTCTTCCTTAATGTGAAACTAACCGTTAAAATTTATAGAATCCAACACAAGTCTTATCTTTGACAAGAAATAAAGTAAACGTAATAAATAAAATATCTAATCTAGATAAATTTCACAATGAATTCAGTAAAAGCTTTGCTTTGTTTGTGAAACAAATTTGCAATCAGAAGTCGAGCCATAGAATCGATAACAGTTTTTGTATGAAATCAAGCTACTTGTAATCTTTATTCTATCCGTTTCGCTCATATTCTAAACGCTTAGGAAATATTTACTGTTTAAAGTTATCACCAGATATTGTATTATAAATTTATGTTTATCTTAAACTAGTTGTCGCACTCGACTCTGTCCGCGTGGATTTAAAAACAAACATAGTAGCCTACGTGTTGTGTTGTCCAAAATAAGTTCTATAGGTGTGCCGAATTTCATCAAAATCCGTTCTGTTCTGGAGATACCTCCAAATAAACACCCTTCCATCTAAACGGTCGCAATTATAATATTAGTAAGAAGTAAGATTAAATCATATTAATTTTACATGCCAACTTGTATATTATATGTTTTATAATATTTTTATTGTATTTTACTACTTACTAAAAACATTTTACTGTTTTAAAAATACTTTTAGAGTGCAAAATGACAGAGCACTGTTTATCATCATTGTGAGAAGCCCGTTGGGAGTGTATTTCCTTTTGCATAATACCAAGAATTACTAGATGAAATTCAAAACAAAGACTAAGTTATTACGTGAGCGAAATGAAACGGTAAAAATATTTTAAAAAACGAAAGATGTTCACTGATAACTTAATACATTCCAATTGTTAAAAAATGCAATACTATGTTTTTCATATTCGAATTTCAAGAATAAATATTAAGGAAATAGAAAATAATTATAATTTCTGAATTTAATTGAACAATAAATTTAAATAGCCTTAATAACTATATGAACTCCATTCAATTCCAAAAAAAAATTATGTGATGGCTCCAAAAACTGAAAGAAAGGTCGCTGATTATGAGAAACGTCCTTTGGATTCTCCTAAATGCAATCTTTAGTCAAATAATTTGCGTATTTATTGATTTTTAATAACATAAACATATAAATAAAAAGTACGAGAAACGGTTGAAAGTCCCTTTAGGCATTAGTTCATTTTTGTACAAAATTATTTTCGCAATTTCCTTAATTAAGTTTTAGCTTATTAAGGTATTTTAATAGAACTTTAATGTTCATCAAAGAGTCGCCACGCAAATTCAAACACCACGTCAAAGTGAAAACTTTTACAAATTAAGCTTAATATTTTCAAAAATTGCTTCCAAGCCATGGCTTATCACAATGTTTAAATTGAAAATGTTTTTAAAAAACAACTTCACTCAGATTTGTTAATAATAACTTTTGCAGGTCTTAATTTACATGTAGTATGAGAAATATATACTTAGGGGACCGTTTTAGCTGTATGATTGATGAATCTTTAATTAATAAAACAATGTTGATGTATGATAAATTGTTATAAAAATTACTGTTTTAGTAAGTATAAGGGTTATACAGGATTCATATGACATTGGGCGACCGCTGTGTTGAATTAATTGTATCATACAATATGTATTGTACTCTAACATAACGGAGAATCTTCCGAGTTCTCAATCTTAAAGAAAAAGACATTGGGAATAGACATTTTACTTTTGAGTTAACTCGCCTCCTTTGATCAAGTTTAATTAAGGCTCTCTCAGATTTCGCACTTTTTAAATTGCTCCGTACTCTAAGGCTTAATTAAGTAAATGAATTCGTTCTAACTTTGCATAAAGGATAGACGTTACCAAATAACATTTAAGGTTCCTTTGATTTACAAATATTATAAATAGATTGTAATTTAAATTGTTTTAACAGAAG